>NC_044978.1:83444954-83558643 GCF_008728515.1 Papio anubis
GGCGAGGTGGTGGGCGCCTGTAGTCCCAGCTACTCGGGAGGCTGAGGCAGGAGAATGGCGTGAACCCGGAAGGCGGAGCTTGCAGTGAGCTGAGATCCGGCCACTGCACTCCAGCCTGGGCAACAGAGCAAGACTCTGTCTCTAAAAAACAAAACACAAGCCAGGTGCAGTGGCTCAAGCCTGTAATCCCAGCACTTTGGGAGGCCAAGACGGGCGGATCACGAGGTCAGGAGATCGAGACCATCCTGGCTAACACGGTGAAACCCCGTCTCTACTAAAAAAATACAAAAAAATAGCCCGGCGAGGTGGTGGGCGCCTGTAGTCCCAGCTACTCGGGAGGCTGAGGCAGGAGAATGGCGTAAACCCGGGAGGCGGAGCTTGCAGTGAGCTGAGATCCGGCCACTGCACTCCAGCCTGGGCGACAGAGTAAGACTCCGTCTCAAAAAAAATAAAATAAAATAAAATAAAATAAAATAAAATAAAATAAAATGTACCACGTCAGATTGTGTCAATTAAAAACTGCTTACATTTTCCAATACTGCTCAACAACTTGTTGAGAACGAATTTGTGGGGGCAAGGTGGTGGAAGTGTCAGTGAAAATACTCAACTTCTCCCTCAGGTATAAAAATCTCTCAGGGAATTTAGAGTTGAGCAACCTTATGAGATATCTTTGCTTGCTCTTTTGACTCAAGTTTATGGTAGGAACAAAGACTTCACTTGCATCATTTTATGGTCAGGTTTCTGAACACTTCCTATGTTTGCATTTCTTAAACCTACAAACTCTCTGCTATGCATTGTGGACACATTTTGTTTTTATAAGATCTTGCTCTGCATTTAAACATTTTATCTTTTAAAAGTTAGTTATACCTAACTTTTATATATAAAAGTATTTGTAACTCAACAATATTACCAACATATATAACCCAAATCAGCAGTCAGCTATAGCCCGTCTTTTATTTCTGGATGAAGCAACAGAGGGGGCCTGGCACGGTGGCTCATGCCTTTAATGCCAACACTTTGGGAGGCCAAGGTGGGCGGATCACCTGAGGTCAGGAGTTTCAGACCGGCCTGATCAACATGGAGAAATGCTGTCTCTACTAAAAATATAAAACTAGCTGGGTGTGGTGGTGCATGACTGTAATCCCAGCTACTTGGGAGGCTGAGGCAGGGGAATCACTTGAACCCACGAGGCTGAGATTGCAGTGAGCCGAGATTGCACCATTGCACTTCAGCCTGGGTGACAGAGTGAGACTCTGTCTCAAAAAAAAAAAAAAAAAAAAAAAAAAAAAAAAAGAAAGAAAGAAAAAGAAAGAAAGAAAAAGAAAAAAGAAAAAGCAGCAGAGAGGCTATTTAGGAAAGAAGGAAAAATAGTTTTAAGAATAAATGTTTTCCAATAATATGCATATAATAAAACACAATGTCAAAGCCGAAGTGAAACTAAGGTTAAAAAGATATTCAGATTGCTATAACAGAAATATGCAGCTGTATATTAAAGCAGTACCATGTAATTGACTTCACTCTGTATTTCTTTCACACTCAAGCTTTATTTTTCCAGTGGTGGTGTGAATTTTTACTATTCTAGCCACAAAATTCATTAATAATATATGTGGAGATTCCTGGCCAAGGAAGTTTATATAAAAAGAGGTTGTTGCAGTTTGAGAAAAGGATAATCTGACTTGAGATCAGCTCTACCACTCAACTGTGAGAACACAGTAGAGTAATAACTATTAGTTATCCTCACAGAGCCTTGGTTTCCTTACCTGTAAACTATGCATGAAAACCATCACAGTGTGATCATGAAGATTGAATTAAATGAGCAGCTGCATGTGGAAGTTCCTTGAGATCTTTAAAACAATGCAAATGTTAACTATTTCTGTGGGAATGGGAACAATAGGGTTACTTTCTCTACAGTCTCAAACTTTCCCACCGTCTGGAGCAAACAATTATCCTATTATTTTGTGGTTATCAACTTGTCAAGAAAAAAAATGCATGACTCTAAAGTGGGTGGACAGCTAGTTCAGTTGGAAGAGGAAGAGCAAAAAAAATAGGGATGCTGCTTTCAGAGGAAAGTCAGAACAAAGCTGGGGTTTAGAATTCTGAGCAGTTTATCTGGCCTGGGTATATGCATCAGGAGAACCTTGATCTCTTAGAGAAGTGCAACAGCACCCAAAGGCAAAGGGGTGTTGGGGGAGGACTGAAGACAATCTTCATTGATAGCCAGGTTTTGCTTAGAATTTGTCCTATCCTCTTTATCCTTTCATCTTGCTTTTGCTACTACTACTGCCATTTGGGGGTGAATTTAAGGAGAGGTAATTTCTTTCTTTCTTTGTAAATTATAAAATAATATACACTTGTGATATCTATCTAGATAGGTTATATATAGAGATAGAAATAGCTATAGCTATAGATAGATATGGATACAGATCGAGAGAGAGAGACAGATGTAGATATAGTAGGGGTTTAAGTGCATAGCCTTGGGAGCCAGACTGCCTGGGTTCAAACTCCACCACTACCATTTATTAGATCTATTACCTCAGACAAGTTACTTAGCTCTTCCTGTATCAATTTTCTCATATGTAAGTTAAGGATAATGTTACGTCAGTAAAGCCTTATAAAGTGATTTTGAAGATTAAATTAGTTAATGTCTGTAAAACACTTGTAA
Source organism: Papio anubis (assembly GCF_008728515.1). Classification (NCBI taxonomy): domain Eukaryota; kingdom Metazoa; phylum Chordata; class Mammalia; order Primates; family Cercopithecidae; genus Papio; species Papio anubis. The sequence continues at coordinate 83,447,617 of NC_044978.1, forward strand.
CAGTGCCTGGCATTATAGTGGATATCTTGTAAATGTTTTATTGTTATTAGATGCAATCCCTATTTATTAATTACAATGTGATAATTACTGTATTATTGATTGTATTCTAGTTTAGTGTATAGCCTTCTCAAAATATCTCCATGCACATACAAATACACGTATTTACAGAAGTTCAGTTTTTTGTTTGTTTTATTTTTTAACAATAACAAGCTCACATACATATTCTTCTGCAACTTGCTTTTGCAACTATAACAGTATATAGTAGGGATCTTTTTTTGTAACATCAGCATAATTGTGTCAGACACTGCTGTTGCCTGCTCAATATCTATTTTCCCATTTGTTTTTCATGAACTGAACCATAAATAGATAAAAATATTTAATTATTGGACAAGTTTTAAATCAAGAGTGGGAAAAGGGAACATACTTAGGAAATATATCCAGATAAAGGATCCGAAAACGAAACGCACTAAGTAAAAATAATGCTCCAAATAAAGAGACATCAATAAAATGATTTGTCTCAGCCTTGGTGGTGATCAATAGAAAAAAAAAATAGCATCCCTTAACAATTCAAGGACACTAACTGGCTGTCACATGGATTTGAGGTCTGAAATTATTGAATGCTTAACAAATAAATACTAAGGGCTTACTATGAGCCCAAAATCATCTTAGGCTCTGGGGATATGGCAATTAAAAAAAAAATCATAAAACAAATTCCTTTCCTCATGGAACTTAACTTCTAGTTGGGGAAGAAGAACACAAATAATTTAAACAAGTTATTTAGTATACTAAAAGGTGGTAAGTGGCATAGAGAAAAATAATGCTATGAAAGCTGCTAGGAAGAGCTTAAAAAACGTGCAATTTTAATTAAGATGGCAGGAAAAGCCTGAAATTGAGTTGAAAGGTGAGAGAGTCATGCAGTTATCTGCGGGAGGTGGTTTTTAGCAGATGAATTGGTCAGTGGAAAACCTTAAGGTGAGGATGTGCATGGCCTGTTTAAGGATCAGGAAGCAGACCAATGTGTGGGCAGGTGGGAGAACATTGGGGACTGGATAAGCGATTTGGTGGACAGGACAGCTTGGGAGAGATTGTGGAGAATTGTAAGTATTTTAAACATTTAAACATTTTTGTGATATTGCAGAAAAGCTAAAGATATTAATGAACTTTAGATGTTTTTAAATTAAGGATATATGTTAAAATTTCAAGGCCAACCATTAAAATAATAAAATAGCATGTAAAATTTCAAAACCAGTAGAGGAAAGAAAGCAATTCAGCAGAAGAAAGGAGAAAACCGAAAGAGAAAAATAAGTACAAGGCAGTCGATCCAAATCTATACGTAATCATAACTCAAATGACCATATTATCAAACTGTATTCAAAAAACAACTATATGCCATTTACAGTAGAGAACGTAAGCACACAGGAAGATGAAAGTAAAATCTATATATACTGAGCAAATACTAATTAAAGGAAGTGTGGGATATAGCTATTTTATACGGATAAAATAGACTTTAAGGCAAAAATAAAAGCAGGCACTATCTAGTGATAACGTGTTCCATTCATTAGGAAGATATGAAAATTCTAATTCTGTGTGTACTGAATAACATGCTTTTAAAACGAGAAGCAAAAAGTGAAAAAGCTGAAGGTAGAATTTGACAAATCAGCCTTAATAGTGATATTTTAAACGTAACTCTCAGAAACTAATAGACTGTTAGGACAGAGAATATTTACTCAGGCCGGGCGCGGTGACTCAAGCCTGTAATCCCAGCACTTTGGGAGGCCGAGACGGGCGGATCACGAGGTCAGGAGATCGAGACCATCCTGGTTAACCCGGTAAAACCCCGTCTCTACTAAAAAAAATACAAAAAACTAGCCGGGCGAGGTGGCAGTAGCCTGTAGTCCCAGCTACTCAGGACGCTGAGGCAGGAGAATGGCGTAAACCCGGGAGGCGGAGCTTGCAGTGAGCTGAGATCCGACCACTGCACTCCAGCCTGGGCGACAGAGCGAGACCCCGTTTCAAAAAAAAAGAAAATATTTACTCCTACAATATAACTGATGGGTCACAGAAGAAATGACTAAAGTAAATAGAAGATATCTGTTATAAGGATAAGAAAAATATTGCAAATTAAAACGTGGAATTTAGGTAAAGCACTGCTTACAGAAAATTTATAGACTTAAGTTCACATACAAGAAAAGAAGCAAGAGTGAAAATGATTTGACTCTTAACTAAATAATTAAAAAAAAAAAAACAAATACAATAAGCCAAAAGAAAACAGAATAAAGAAAATAAAGAATAAAGCTTACTGAAATTGAATAGAAATTCAAGTCAGGCTTCAACTGTTCCTCGCAGCTACATTGCAAGGAATACGAGATTTTTTTTTTTTTTTTTTTTTTTTTTTTGAGACGGTGTCTAGCTCTGTCACCCAGGCTGGAGTGCAGTGGCATGATTTTGGCTCACTGTAACCTCTGCCTCCTGGGTTCAAGTGATTCTCCTGCCTCAGCCTCCTGAGTAGCTGGGATTACAGGCGCCTGCTACCACACTCAGCTAAATTTTTGTATTTTTAGTAGAGACAGGGTTTCACTGGGTTGGCTAGGCTGGTCTCGAACTCCTGACCTCATGATCTACCTACCTCAGCCTCCCAAAGTGCTGGGATTACAAGCGTGAGCCACCACGCCTGGCCATAGGAATACAAGATTTAAAAAAATCCTAAAACACACCATAATTATATCCACAAAGTCTTGAGATATTGAAATTATTAGAGATATAAAAAGGATATTTAATAGGTGTAAAAAACAAGTAATGGTTTGAAATTGTGAGCAAGAAACAAGAGACTATAAAATTGATCAAGTGGATTTTAAAAGATAATACAGAACCTAAAAACTCATAATAATTAAAAGTTAATTATTTTGTTTAATCAATAAATGACTAAGTTGAATAAAGAGTTGAGTTGTATAATGAACTAAATAGTAAATTATACAAAGTTAAAGGGATTAATGAACAAGCCAAGAAAATTTTACAGAGTGCAATAGACATGTAAAATATGTGAGAGAGGTTAGGAGATGTTGAGGATTGAATAAGAAGGTACAACTGATGTTTACTTGGAGATCTAGAGGGTATAATAGAGAATATAAGGAAGAGCATTATTTGAAGTGCTAAAAGCTGGGAGCTTTTCAGAATTTTTGAAAAATGCTAATCCTGAGTTCATTCCAAGATGGCCAACTACATGCAAGCAGGAGGAACATATCCCACCAAGTGACCAAAACACTGGGAAGACTGGTGCGCTCCTAGTAAATCTTCAAAGAAAAGGCATTGAGAGGGGACAGAAGGAAGCCACAGATGCTGGTTCAAGGCACAGAAAGCTGGGAATCCTGCATGGGGCTACAGTGCACCGGGACTTGTTCTTGGCCCCCAACTACTCCTGCAGGAGGGGTGAGTTAAACAGGCAAGGAGTACTGCGAATAATGCTTCTTCTTTACAGTCTCTATTATACCCTCTAGACCGCTACAGAACTCTCCACCAAAAAACAACAGAATAGGCCAGACTTGGTGGCTCATGCCTGTAATCCCAACAGTTTGGGACGCCAAGGTTGGTGGATCGTTTGAGGTCAGGAGTTTGAGACCAGCCTGACCAACATGGTGAATCCCCACCTCTACTAAAAACACAAAAAGTAGCCGGATGTGGTGGTGGTCACCTGTAGTCCCAGCTACTCGGGAGGCTGAGGCAAGAGAATTGCTTGAACCAGGGAAGTGGAGGTTGTAGTGAACTGAAATAATGCTACTGCACTCCAGCCTGGGCAACAGAGTAAGACTCTGTCTCAAAAAAACAAAGACACAAACAGAAAAAACAGAATATACATTCTTCTCATTGTCACATGGTACATACTCTGAAATCAAGCACACAATCAGACATATAATTATGCTCAGCAAATACACAAAAACCCCTGAAAATTATACCAACCACTCCCTCAGACCATAGTACAATATAATTAGAATTAAAGAGTAAGAAAATTGCCCAGAACCACACAAGTACATGGAAATGAAACAACCTGTTCATGAATGACTTTTGGGTAAATAATGAAATTAAGGGAGAAATCAAGGAGTTCATTGAAACCTATGAAAACAAGGACACAACATACCAGAATCTCTGGGACACAGCTAAGGCAGTGTTAAGAGGGAAATATATAGCACTAAATGCCCACATCGAAAAGTTACAAATATCTCAGTTTAACAACTTAACATCACAAATAAAAGAACTAAAGAAGGAAGAGCAAACCAACCTCAAAGCTAGCAGATGACACAAACTAATCAAAATCAGAGCTGAATAGAAGAAGATCAAGACATGAAAACCATTCAAAAGATCAATGAATCCAAGATCTGGTTTTTTTTGAAAAAATTATTAAGATATATTGCTAGCTAGACTAATAAAGAAGAAAAGAGAAAAGATCCAAATGAACACAATTGGCAATGACAAAAGAGGTAATACCACTGACCTCACAGAAATACAATCATCAGAAACTATTCTGAATACACTATGCACACAAACTAGAAAATCTAGAAGAAATGGATAAATTCCTGGACATATACACCCTCCCAAAACTGAACCAGGAAGAAATTCAATTTCTGAACAGACCAATAATGAGCCCCAAAACTGAATAAATAGTAAATAGTTTACCAACCAAAAGCAGCTCAGTACCAGAGGGATTCACAGCCAAATTCAACCACAGGTATGAATAAAAGTTGATATAATTCCTACTGAAGCTGTTCCAAAAAATTGAGGAGTAGGAACTCCTCCCTAACTCCTTCTATGAGGCCAGCATCATCCTGATACCAAAGACTGGCAGAGACACAACAAATAAAGAAAACTTCAGGCCAATATCCTTGGTGAACATCGATGCAAAAATCCTCAACAGAATACTGGCAAACCAAATCCAGCCGCACATCAAAAAGCTAATTCATCACAATCAAGTAGGCTTCATCCCTGGGATGCCAGGTTGGTTCAACATATGCAAATCAGTAATTGTGATTCATCTCATAAACAGAACTAAAGACAAAAACCACATGATCATCTCAACAGACGCAGAAAAAGCTTTTGATACAGTTCAATATCCCTTCGTGTTAAAAACTCTCAATGAACTAGGTACTGAAGGAACATATCTTAAACTAATAAGAGCCATCTATGACAAACCCACAGCCAGTAACATACTAAATAGGCAAAAGCTGAAAGCATTCCCTTTAAAAACTGGCACAAGACAAGAATGCCCGCTCTCACCACTCTTACTCAACATAGTATTGGAAATACTGGCCAGAACAATCAGGCAACAGAAAGAAAGAAAGGGGATCAAAATAGTCAAAGTATTCCTGTTTGCAGATGACATGACTCTGTATCTAGGAAACCCTATAATCTTGGCCCAAATACTCCTTCAGCTGATGAACAAATTCAGCAAAGTTTCAGGATACAAAATCAACATACCAAAAAACCCCACTAACATTCCTATACACCAAGAACAGCCAGGCTTGATATGCACCAAAATAGAACTTCTTGACAGCATAAAATCCACAGGGCCTATAAAACAGTAACACAATGAGAAAAACTGAAAGTATCTAGGTAACAATGACATGATAAATGAAACTGCACCTCACATCTCAATATTAATGTTAAATGTAAATGGCTAAATGCTCCAATTAAAATATACAGACTGGCATAATGGATACAAAAATCACAAACCAAATATAAACTGTCTTCAAGAGGCTTACCTAAAATGTAAAGATCAATATAAATTCATGGTAAAAAAGTGGAAAAAGATATTCTATGCAAATGGAAACCAAAGCGAAGAGGAATAGTTATTCTTAGATCACGCAGTCTTTAAAGCAACAACAGAAAAAGGCAAAAAGGTCATTTTATAATGATAAAAGGATAACTTCAACAGGAAGATATAATTCTAAATTCATATGTGCCTTACACAGGAGCTCCCATTTTCATAAAACAATTACTACTAGACCTAAGACAGCAACACAATAATAGTGGGAAAATTCAATACTCCACTGACAGTACTACACAGATCATCAAGACAGAAAGTCAACAAAGAAAAAACAGACTTAACTTATATTCTAGAACAAATGGACATAACAGGTATTATAGAACATTCTACCCAAGAACTGCAGAATATACATTCTTCTCATGAGCACATGCAACAACCTCCAAGACAGACCATACAATAGGTCACAAAACAAGTCTCAATAAATTTTGAGAAATCAAAATAATATCAATTATCTTTCAGACCACAGTGGAATAAAACTAGAAATTAACTCCACAAGGAACTCTCATAGCTATACAAATACACAGAAATTAAACGATCTGCTCCTGAATGATTTTGAGGTTAATGATGAAATCAAGATAGAAATTTAAACAGTCTTTGAAATAAATGATAATAATGACACAAGTTATCAAAACCCTGGGATACAGCAAATGGAATGCTAAAAGGAAAGTTTATAGCACTGAATGCCCACATTAAAAAGTCTAAAAGATCACAAATTGGCATTCTAATGCTACAGTCTAAGGAACTAAGGAAAAAATAACAAATTAAATCCAAAGCTAGCAGAAGAAGAGGAATAACAAAGATCGGAGCAGAACCAAAAGAAATTAAACAAACAAACAAACAAAAAATACAAAAGATCAATGAAACAAAAAGCTGGTTCTTTGAAAAGATAAACAAAATTGATAGACCATTAGCAAGATTAACCAAGAAGAGAGAAGATTCAAATAAGCTCAATTAGAAATGAAATTGAGACATTACAACTGACACCACAGGGGGGGAAAAAAAAAGATCATTTGAGATTACTATGAACATTTCTAGGCACATAAACTAGAAAACCTGTAGGAAATGGATAAATTCCTGGAAACATACAACCCTCTTAGATAAAGTCAGGAAGAAATAGAAACCCTGATTAGACCAATAATAAGCAGCGAGATGGGAGAAGTAACAAGAAATTTGCCAACAACAACAACAGCAACAACAACAAAAAACCAGGACCAGATGGATTCACAGCTGAATTCTATCAGACGTTCAAAGAAAAATTGGCATCAATCCTACTGAAACCATTACAAAAGGTAGAGGAAGAGGGAATCTTACCTAAATCATTCTATGAAGCCAGCATCACTCTGATACAAAAAAACAGGAAAGGGTACAACAAAAAAAGAAAACTACAGACCAATATTTCTTTTGAACATAGATGCAAAATTCTCAATAAAATACTAGCTAGCTGAATCTAACAGCAAATCAAAAAGATAATACACCACGATCAAGTATGTTTCATCCCCAGGTTGCCGAGATGGTTAAACATACACAAGTCAATATATGTGATACATCACATAAACAGAATTAAAAACACAAATCATATGATCATCTCAATGGATGCAGAAAAAAACCACTCAATAAAATTCAGTATCCCCTTGTGATAAAAACCCTCTACAAACCCAACATCATATTGAAGGAAGAAAAGTTGAAAGAATTCCTCCTGTGAACTGGAAAAAGACAAGGATGCCCACTTTCACCATTCCTATTCAACATAGTACTGGAAGTCCTAGCCAGAGCAAACAGGTAAGAGAAGGAAATAAGGGGATCCATTCTGGAAAAGAGAAAGTCAAACTTCACTGCTCTCTGGTGACATGACTCTATACCTAGGAAACCCAAAATTTTCCTTCAAAAGACTCTTAGATTTGATAAGCAAATTCAGTAAAGTACACACATCAGCAGTGCTGCTTGCCATACACCAACAATGAGCAAGCCAAGAATCAAATAAAGAACTCAATTCCTTTTACAACAGCTGCAAAAAAAAAAAAAAAAAGAAAGAAAATTGAATAACTAGGAATATACTTAACCAAGGAGGTGAAAAATCTCTACAAGGAGAATTACAAAACACTGCTGAAATAAATAATGATGACACAAACAAATGGAAACACATTCCATGCTAATGGATTGGAAGAATCAATTCCGTGAAAATGATCATACTGCCCAAAGCAATCTACAGATTCAATGCAATTCCCATCAAAATACCAACATCATTTTTCACAGAAATAGCAAAAACAATCCTAAAATTCATATGGAACCAAAAAAAACCCCAAATAGCTAAAGCGATCCTAAACAAAAAGAACAAATCTGGAGACATCATATTACTGGACTTTAAGTTATACTACAAGGCTGTAGTTACCAAAACAACATGGCACTCACAAAAGGAGGCAGATAGACTAAGGGAACAGCATAGAGAACTCAGAAATAAAGTCAAATGCTTATAAACAGTTGATTTTCAACAAAGCATACAAAAACGTCAGTTGGGAAAAGGAAACCCTATTTAATAAATGATGCTGGGAAAACTAGATATCCACATGTAGAAGAATGAAACTGGATCTCTATCTCTCACCTTATACAAAAATAAACTCAAGATGGATCAAAGACTTAACCTAGGACTGAAAGCATACAAATTCTAGAAGATAACTTTGAAAAAACTATTCTGGACATTGGCCTAGGCGAAGTATTTATGACTAAAACCCTAAAAACAAATGGAAAAAAAGCAAAAATAAATAAATGAGACCTGATTAAACTAAAAAGATTCTGCACAGCAAAAGAAATAATCATCAGAATAAACAGACAATCCAGAGTGGAGAAAATATTTTTAAACTATGCCTCTGACAAAGGACTAATATCCAGAATCTACGTGAAACTCAAACAAATTAAGAAAAAAACAACCCCATCAAAAAGTGGGCAAAGGACATAAATAGACGTTTCTCAAAAGAAAATATGCAAATGGCCCACAAACATGAAAAAATGCTCAACATCGCTAATTGTTAGGGAAATGCAAATTAAAACCACAATGGGATACCACCTTACTCCAGTAAGAATGGCTATTATCAAAAAGTCAAAAAATGATAGACGTTGATGTAGTTGTGATGAAAGGAGAATGCTTCTACTCTGCTGGTGGGAATGTAAATTAATACAACCTCTGTGAAAAATAGTATGGATATTCCTTAAAGAACTACAAGTAGATCTACCATTCGATCCAGCCATCCCACTACTGGATATCTACCCAAAGGAAAGAAGTCATTATGTGAAAAAGACACATGTACATGTATGTTTTTTGCAGCACAATTTACAATTGCAAGGATATGAAGCCAATTTAAGTGCCCACTGACCAATGGGTGGATACAGAAAATAAGTTATATATATGCATGCTGTGGAATATAGCCATAAAAAGAATGAAATAATGTCTTTTGCAGCAACCTGGATGCAGCTGGAGGTCATTATTCTATATGGAATACAAAACTACATATTGGGTACAACATACATTACTCAGGTGATAGGTGCACTAAAATGTCAGAATTCACTACTACATAATCAATCTATGTAACCAAAAACGACTTGTACCCCAAAAGCTATTGAAATAAAAAAATTGTTTAAGCCAACAAACGAGGGATAGAAAGAAACTGCCTTAACATAATAAAAGCCTTATATAAAAAATTCACAGCAAACATAATACTCAATGGTGAAAGACTGAGGCTTCTCTTCTAAGATCAGAAACAAGACAAGGATGCCTGCTCTTGCCGCTGCTTTTTCTTTATTTTTTTTTTGAGACGGAGTTTTGCCCTGTCACCCAGGTGGGAGTGCAATGGCACCATCTCAGCTCACTACAATCTCCGCCAAATGGGATCAAGCAATTTTCCTGCCTCAGCCTCTGAGTAGCTGGGATTACAGGTGCCTACCACCATGCATGGCTAATTTTATTTTATTTTATTTTTTTGTATCTTTAGTAGAAATGGGGTTTCACTATGTTGGTCAGGCTGGTCTTAAACTCCTGACCCCGGGATCCACCCACCTCGGCCTCCCAAAGTGCTAGGATTACAGGTGTGAGCCACTGTGCCCAGCCTTTGCCACTTCTTTTCAACATAGTACTGAAAATTCTAGCTGGAGCAATTAGGCAAGAAAAAGAGATAAAGGCATCCAAAGTGGAAAAAAAGAAGTAAAATTCTCTCTGTTCTAAAATTGTATGATCTCATGTGTGGAAAACTAAATGTTCACCCCAAAAATTGTTGGAACTAATAAATTCAGTAAAATAGCAGAATATAAAGTCAACACACAAAAATCAGTTGCATTTCTTCTATACAGTAGTAGCAATGAACAATCTGAAAAAATATTAAGAAAGTGTATCCATTTCACAATATCATCAAAAAGAATGAAATACTTATGAATTAACCTAATCAAAAAGGAGAAAGACTTGTACAATGAAAACTACAAAATATTATTAAAAGAAATTAAAGATATAAATAAATGAGAAGATATGTTCATGGATGGAAAGACTTAATATTGTTAAGATATCAATACTACCCAAAGCGATTTACAGATTCAATGCAATCTTTACCAAAATTCCAAATATTTTTGCAGAAATAAAAAAAAACCCATCCTAAACCTTATATGGCATCTCAAGGGACAACAATAGGCCAAAACAATCTTGAAGAAGAATAATAAAGCTGGAGGAACTCATACTTCCTGATTTCAAAACTTACTACAAAGTTACAGTAAATCAACACATTGTGGTACTGGCATAAATACAGACTAATGAAACAGAATAAAGAACCAGAAATAAATCCTTGCATATATGGTCAAATGATATTTTACAAGGGTGACAAGACTATTTTATGGGGAAAAGACAATCTTTTCAACAAATGGTGCTGGGAAAATTGGATATTTGAATGCAAAAGAATGAAGTTAGACCCTTATCTAACACCATATACAAAATTAACTCAGAATGGATCAGAAATCTAAAAATATAAAACTCGTAAAGGAAAACATAGGGCAAAAATTTCATGATATTGAATTTGGCAGTAATTTCTTGGGTATGACAAAGGCTCAGGCAACAAAAGAAGAAACAGAAAAGTTGAACTTTCATTTCATTTAAAGTGAAAATTTTAAAGTTTGTGCATCAGAAGACACTATCAACAAAACAAAAGAGCAATTTACAGCATAGGAGAAAATATTTGTATATCTGATAAGAGATTAATATCCAGAATGTAGAAAGAGCTCCAAAACTCAACAACAACAACAACAACAACAAAATAAACAACCTGAATAAAAAATGAGCAAAGCACTTGAATAGACTTTTCTCCAAAGAAAATATACAAAGGGCCCATCAGCATACGAAAAGATGCTCAGCATCACTAATCATAAGGGAAAAGCAGATCATAACTACAGTGAGATACCACTTTGCACCCCATTAGGATGGCTAATATATTTTAAAAAATAAGCCAGAAGTGTTGGCAAGGATGTGGAGAAACTGGAATTGGAATTCTCGAGCATTGTTGGTAGGATTGCATTATTCACAGTAGCTAAAACACAGAAGCAACCCAAGTATCCCTTAATGGATAAATAGATGTGCAAAATGTGGAATATTCAGAAAATGGAATATTATTCAACATTAAAAAGAAAGGGAATTATGACATATGTTATAACCTGGATGAACCTTGAGGACATTATGGCAAGTAAAATAAGCCAGGCACAAAGGGCAAATACATAAGATCCCACCTGTATGAGGTACTTAGAATAATCGAAATCATAGAAATGGAAAATGGAGATGGTTGCCCAGGGCTGAGGATGGGAGAGAAGAGACAGTTATTGTTTAATAGTTAGAGAGTTTCACTTTTACAAGATGAAAAAAGTGCTGGAGGTGGTGGTGAGGGCTGCAGAACACTATGAATGCATTTAATGCCACGGAACTGTACACTTTAAAGTGGCTAAAATGGTAAATGTTGTTATGTGCATTTTACCACAAATGAAAAATTAGGGGGAAAATGAACCTAATGAGACTATGAAACAAATGCAAATAGAATAGACATAGCAAGGCTTCCTGGGCATACTAAAATATTTTTCCAAAATTTTAACAGTTATAGTAGTAATTGGAAAAAAAGAAAAGTTTCAATGTCAGAAGAAGTCATGTTTTAAAATTCATAATGGTTTTGATTTGAATTTGGAGTGCAAGGCAGTTTAAACAAGACAGATCTTCTCTTCTTAAAAAAAAAGTATTCTGGGAGTTTTAAAAATCACATAGAAAGGTAGGTTTATAAAGACGAGGAGTTGAAGTATAAATAGAGTAAACAGCATAACTGAATACATCTTTGTTCCAAACACTATACTGGTGATGGAATGACCTTCATAGTTAATGGTATCCTTCTATCTCACAGGCTGTTTGACTATATATCATGTGCAGCACACAGGACTAATGTACTTTCACCTGGCTTCTTTCTATCAGGCACCATATGTATGCTGCATCAAATTTCCTGGCAAAAATGTTATTTCAAGGTAATGTGTATAATAAAAATGTTCCCTTGGTGTCACAACAATATTATTTCTCCTCTGACAGTATTGTTAGAATACTATCTACATTGATGAATACTCATCTGCCAATTTGAATAGGAACATGTGTGGGTAAGAATAGTCATGCACTCCTTCTCACTATTATGAAATATAAAGACTGAAGTCACTTATTGGAGGAATTCAACGCAAAAGATCAAAAATCTTCCTAAAGAGGCATGAGCAGGCAGGGCACAGTGACTCATGCCTGTAACCCCAGCACTTTGGGAGGCCAAGGCAGGTGGATCACCTGAGGTCAGGAGTTTGAGACCAGTCTGGCCAACACAGTGAAATCCTATCTCTACTAAAAATACAAAAAATTAGCTGGGCATGGTGGTGGGTGCCTGTAATCCCAGCTACTTGGGAGGCTGAGGCAGGAGAATCACTTGAACCCACAAGGCAGAGATTACAGTGAAACAAGATCGTGCCATTGCACTCCAGTCTGGGTGACAGAGCGAGACTCCATCTCAGAAAAAAAAAAAAAAAAAAAGGCATTAGTTCATTTTAGGACTGCAATTCTCATTTCAATAATTTTAATAACAAAATGTTCCTCCTATAGATGGATATATTATTTTTTCTCTGACTTTTTCATTGTAGTAAAATATACATGACATATAATGTACCATGTTAACTATATTTAAGTGTGCAGTTCAGAGGCATTAAATGCATTCACATTGTTGGCCAACCCATTACCACCAAACATCTCCAGAATGTTTTCATCTTTCTAAACAAATTTTATACCTATTAAACAATACTCATGCATTTCTTCCTCCCTCCAGACCCTGGCAACCATCATTCTGTTTTTGTCTCTATGAATTTGACTACTATGTACCTCATATAAGTAGAGTCATATACTATTTGTTATTTTGTGTCTGGCTTATTTCAGTTAGCAGAATGTACTCAAGGTTCATCTATGTTGTATCATTTTCCTCATGGTTCATTGATGTTGTATCAAGTTATCAGAATTTCCTTTCCTTTTAAGGCTGATGATACTCCATTGTGTATCTATACCACAATATGGTTTGGCTGTGTCCCCACCCAAATCTCATGTTGAAAGGTAGATCCCATAATCCCTACGTATCATGGGAGGGACCTGGTGGGAGGTAATTGAACCATAAGGATGGTTACCCCTAGGCTGCTGTTCTTGGACAGTGAGTGAGTTCTCACAAGATCTGATGGTTTTACAAGGGACTTTTACCCCCTTTTCACTCATAGTTCCCATTTCTGTCGCCATGAGAAGGATGTGTTTGCTTCCTCTTCTGCCATGATTGTAAGTTTCCTGAGGCCTCCCCAGCCCTGTGGAACTCTGAGTCAACTGAACCTCTTTCCTTTATAAATTACCCAGTCTCAGGTATGTCTTTATCAGCAGCATGAGAACAGACTAATACATACTGTATTTTGTTTATAAATGTGTATATTCCCCCAAATTATTTTTGATATTAAAGCATTATACAGAATTACTGCAATTATATTTGATTATAATGTATTGTGAAAGCCTATAATAAGAGCAACCAGTTTCAAGAACTTTTTATTTACCAGTTTTTAAAATATGCATTATTTATTATCTTTCTCACAACTCTAAAAATGGGATATTACGCTAATTTTAGAGATGAAACTGAATACAGTGAGTGTATGTAAACATATCCAGTGATTCATAGAATATGCAGAAGAGCTGGGATTCAAATTTTATGTGCTTAGCTCCGAAGTCTGGGCTCTCTCTCTTCACTCCCTGCCTGGAACTGTTGTGATCATAGTACATTATGTTCTATGTAGTGGAATTTTGCTGAACAGAGAGGCACAGAGTTCAGTTCTGAGCAATGACACCCACTTCCTGTGTGACCTGGACCAAGTCATCTGGCTTCACGAATTGCTTCACTGTAGAAGGAGAATAACAATAATAATTATATTAATGATAATAAAAGCTAACATTTTTGAGTGCAAACACTGAGTTTGTTTTGCATTTGCTCTTCAATCTTCACAAAAACACAGTAAGATGTATATATATTCCCTTCCTTTTACACATGCAGAAGCTGACACACACAGAGGTTAAGTAGTTTGCCCAAGGTCACACTACTGAAAGTAGCGGGCCAGGATTCAAACCTGAGCCAGTCTGGCTCCTGAACCTGGATGTTAACCACTGCTCACTGCTAGGAGGTTGTGAGAAGTGAGATAAAGCGTGAAAATTGCTTAACTCAATGTCTGACACACCAGAAATCTCTCAAAAAATGTCAGTCATTGTTTTTATGACCATGATTTACTTGCCATTATTCTGTATCTGGTTCTGAATGGCTGCACCTGCTTTCCCTCTTTTACTTTTCCTTGGAAATGTTCCAAGGGCAAGAGGGGAAATTGAGCATCTATCAGGAAATTGCCCTCCTTGGCTGGGAAAAGCAAAAACAGCAAAGACTGCTACGAAGTCGGTTCAACACCAGGCCTAATGTGCACTGCTATTATTCAGGCTGAATTCAAATGAGCTAGGGATATAGCCCTTGCATGTTGTTTGGCATAATGTAATAACATCTGAATTTTAAAAATCTGAATCTCTCCCATTTACCCCAAAGCTAAATCATCAATGCAAATAAGTTGCTGAGAATTCACTGAAAATGCGCTTTTCAAACAAGTTTAATGGGCAAGGAGATGATTAAATAGCTGTGTCCTGCTAAAGTACACAACTTATTATTACTTTTAAAATTCTAAGTCATTGTTTACTTAGATTAAGTTTCCCCTCTGATATTATTTTTCAATAACTACCAATAAATAATCCTGAATTTAGATTTTCTTAATTGTATTGAAATCTTACTGATCTCTTAGTAAAGAATAGTTGTAGTGAATAATTTCATATACCAAGCTTAAGGTTTTGTTTAATGCCTTACTTAACGACACTTGCCCTCACCCTAAAAATAATTTTCAGGAATATGCACTTTTATAAACAAAATGCAGTATGTATTAGTCTGTTCTCATGCTGCTAATAAAGACATACCTCGAGAATGTTGGAACATTCTCATACTCCCAACAACCCACCAGGCAGGCACACATACACCATTTGATACATACTTATTGAGCAACTTTCACAGTCATTTGACTGTGGAGAACACAAAGATAATACAACATAAGAACCTGGCCATTAACTAATATATAATTTCATCACAACACAAATATGTTTATGATTACATACAAATCAAAGAATATTAGAATTTGAAGCTAACGATTTTACAAATTCCATAGTCTTTGGAGTTAAAAAACCTTATATCTAATTTAATATTAATTTTTAAAATAATATATTGGTTATTGAGTTGATATTGTGCTTTGTGTTGTGTATACTATAATGAATAAATAACAGCTCTTATCATCAAGATATGTATAATCTAGAAGTAAAGACAGGGTATTAAAGTCATAAGATAAATCAACATTTTTCCATTCTCTCCCTAAAATACACAAACTGATGTCTATGTACTTCTCCACTTAACAATCAAGGGGTATATTTTTCAAGATTTAATTGTGTTCAACAACTGACCTCATTATGTCAGTTGTACTTCTTTGTAATTATATTACTTTAACTAAACTTACATAAATTAATGAAATATGAGAGTAAAATAGCATGTGTATGTTTCTGTGAAAACTGCTTTAATGTTTTGAAATAATTTTATAAAGTCGAGTTGCCAAAGCACTGCTGTTATATTAAGAGTTGAGTGAGACAAATCTAAAAGATTAAGAATTATTCCAGAAAGATTCTGCAAACAAATCACCTTGCATTTTAAAACATTGGTCAGTATTTAAAAACTGGTATAAATGGAGTACTTACTATTCAGCCATAAAAAGAATAATATCCTATCATTTGCAACAACATGGATGGAACTGGAGGCCATTATGTTAAGTGAAATAAGTCAGGCACAGAAAGACAAACCTTGTATGTTCTCACTTATCTGTGGATGCTAAAAATTAAAACAATTGAACTCATGAAGATAGATCATAAAAGGATGGCAGGCCAGGTGCGTAATCTCAGCACTTTCAGAGGCCAGAGCAGGAGGATCCCCTAAGGACCAATCTGACCAACATGGAGAAATCCTGTCTCTACTAAAAATACAAAATTAGCCGGGTGTCGTGGTGCATGCCTGTAATCCCAGCTACTCAGGAGGCTGAGGCAGGAGAATCGCTTGAACCCAGGAGGTGGAGGTTGCGGTGAGCCGAGATCGTGCCATTTGCACTCCAGCCTGGGGAACAAGAGCGAAATTCCATCTCAAAAAAAAAAAAAGAAGATGGCTGCCGGAGGCTGGGAAGGGTAGTTTGGGGGAGATAGTGGAGGAAAGGGGGGTGATTAATAGGTACAAAAAAATAGAAAGAATAAGTAAGGCCCAGTATTTGATAGCACAATAGGGTGACTACAATAAAAAATAATTTAATTGTACATTTCAAAATATCTAGAGAGTTTAATTAGATTATTTGTAACACAAAGGATAAATGCTTGAGGTGATTTATCCTGATGGAATTACTATGCCTTGCATGCCTGTATCAAAATATCTCATGTAACCCATAAATATATGCACCTACTATGTACCCACAAAAATTTTAAAAAATTAAAACCGTAGTACACATATAATTATAATAACCTGTGACTCATGCAAGCATAGCACAGCCTGGATGTCAGTCCTACTGGAGAAGTGACACAGTTGAAATCTGAAAGAGGTAGCACAAGGTGAAGAGAGATGCAAAAGTGTCATGAGCAAAAGAAATAGTGTATTTAAAGTCTTGGTGGCAAAAAAAAAGATGTGAAAACAGCTCAGGGCAGCTGAATTACAAGTGATAGAGGTTGTGAAAAGGGGATGAGTCTAGAGAAATTCTCAGGAGACAGATCTCGACAATGAGGAATTTTTTAATAAATGAGGGGCATCATTAGATTCTCTTAGCAAGATCACTTTGGCCTCCACAGAACTAGATTTGGGAGGGGAGGGTGAGGAGCAAGCCTGTGAGTATTGAAGTGGCTCTTCGCCTAGACAGTCTAGTCACTAGGGGAAAGAAGGAGGGAGTTAAGCTTAGTCTAATTGCCAAGAAGATAGAAAGAACTGAACAGATCAAGAGAAATTCAAGAGGTGAAATTAGCATGAACTGGTGAGTAATCAATGCAGAGGGTAAAGGAGAAGTCAAAGCTGACTCTCAGATTTCTGACTTGTTAACTGGGTCACGGTGCCATTTAAAGAAATAGGGAACAATGGGAAAAGAGCAGGCAGAGGAGATAAGGTGATAAGTTCTGCTCAGCTCTATCTCATTATATTAAAAAAGGAAGCTAATTTCTAGAGAGAGTAAGTTTTCTACCTCAAGTAACAAAGCCAGAAATTGAGTTCAGAACTTCTGACCAACACTCCCTCCCTGCCTCTATCAGTCCAATTCCCTTTCTACCCATATAGTGCAAACACCCACCCATAATTCAATCTACAGTTTTATTCCAGACAGATCATTACGAAACCCCCAGATATGACTATAAATGTTCTTTCATCCCTCTCCCTGCTGCCAATTTCATATCTGCCCCCATAAACCCAAAAAAACCTTGGCTTAGCATTGCGTTGAACCCTACCGACATAAGTTTCACACAGTAAAATCTTTTATCTTTTAAAATCAGTTTCAATGGAAATATGACCCACAGAAAGATGAATGGAGCAGCCTTCTGTGAAATAGGTTGAAAATAATTGCATGTCAGACAGAGTTTGGAGAGGAGCCAGTGAGGTATTAAGTGAAAATGTGGAGGAACAGACCCTCCACGACTCTGAATTTGAAAGCTCAAACATTGGGGCTGGGAATATTTTATCCTCATTGGAAGGGCATGTGATTTATTTCCTCTGACTGCTAATTGGCACAGAAAGTAGATTAGTGGATTTCAAAAAGGAATTAAACAAAGCTTATGTGTCTTGAAAAATACTTAAGTGGCATTGGTTTGAATTTACAGGCTCCAACAGTGACCAGCATAGCACAGACAGAGCAATTAGTAGTTAAATAAATGAGTGCTTCCAAAAATGTTTTTATTTAAAGTCTTTAGCAGAAGATGAGTGAAAAGGGGAAGATTCTGAGCCCTGAATAGAAGGGAAACTTGATTTGATAAAGGCCTCCCTGTATTCAATTATTCTTTTGTGATTGTTCTATTATTGAGAATGCAAAATTTTGGCTGCATAAGAAATACTGCTTTTATCCATTTGTTCTTTCATTCAGCTAATATTTATTGAGTGTTCATTGTGCCGTGCATTGTTCTAGACCTGTGGTTCTTAATCTGGCAATTGTACATCTCCCCCACCCCAGAGGATGTTTGGCAAGGTTTGGAGTTGTTTTTTGGTTCTCACGGCTGGGGTCAGGGGTGGCTACCAGCACCTGGTAGTCATGCTTCTGCTAATATCGTACAATGCACAGGACCACTCCCCACAACAAAGAATTAGTAGTATAAATATTGAGAAATCCTGTTCTAGATGCTAGCAATAGAGCAATGAAAAAAAAGAAAAAAGAGAGAAAAACCTCAGCCCTTATGAAACTTAAATTTTAATGAAGAAGAGAAACAATAAACCAGTTAATAAGGAAACATATAGCTACCAGATAGTGACAAGGCACTATGAAGAAAAATAAAGCAGGTGCTGCTGGTGGTTACTATTGTATAGAAAAGTCAAGAAGACCTCATTACTAAGGTGATTTTTGAGCAGAAACTTAAAGAGAAGCAAGTCATGGTACAATAGTGAAGGCTGATCCTATCATTGTTTTGTTTTGTGTTGATTTTTCTTCCAGTACTGCATGAATTCAAGGTAAAGGTAAGTTTGAAATAATTTCTGGGAAAATTATCAGAGCATTCTTGCTTCCACACACCACTTTTTATCACTAAAACTTTTATATAGGTTTAGATGTAGAGGAATACAATTCTCCATTTTTTACCCATTTTAGAAAAATGAGAAACAGAGTTAATTTTCCTTTCAACCAATTGAAACAGACTCTTTTAGTTCAACTTAATTATTGCAGGACACAGGTTCCAAACACTATATACAAAACAGTGATTGATGCATCAGTGTATGTATATACACACATATATTTTTCATAAGTGTGCATTATATATGCATATAGTATACACAGTGAATATATTAACATACTCTTTACTACACATGAGGTAATATGAGGGCAGAAAAGGTCATCAGGGTTTGAACGTAAACATATAAATGTGGAAAAGGATATTTTGAAAATAAGATCAAATTATGATTTGAATTTTTTTTTTGTTTTTCGTTTGCACACACTTATAAGAACACATAGCAAAAAAGATATAGAATTTGAGCTTTTCTTACAGATTTAACCCATTCCAAAATCTTATTTGATTTATGATTCACTGAAAGAAAAATCTAACTACAATTGTATGATTCTTATATTCTATATATAAAAAAACAAACACTTAAAAATGTTTGCTCACAACTGCAATTTAATGAAGCTTCATATTTCTCAGAGTTGTTCTGCCTTTTTTCCAAGGATTCGTTTATTAAAAGCAATGTAATTTTACATCTTAAGTTAATATTTTACTTCTATGCAGAAATGCTCATAATAAAGAAGCAAAAGCATACTATGAGATTATAATTGCAGTATTTTAAAAAATATTTAGTAAAGTTTTCAATAGTTTAAATACAGTAGCACCATTGTAACACAATGACAATCCTAAATGTCTGATTGGAGTGGCATTAACAAGCTCTTCAAATGCTGAGTATTTCAAATATGTTATTTATAGTTTTAGATGTATGGATCTGGTTAACAGAAAGGAGGAAATGAGAAAATCACTTAGAATGTTTGATTATCTCAGAACAAAAATAATTTAATTTATATATCTATATCTGGTTATGAAAATGTGATACTATGTTCAGAGGAATAACTTATCAGTTCTCCAGTACATGGGTAGATGTGATTTTTTTTATGCCCTTGCTAATGATGGCAGAATTTTAAAGGATGATTCAACAGAACATAGTATAGAGAAGAGAAATGTGAGACATGAGAAAAATGGATAAATAATTCCTTCAGCTGAGTTAGATTCATAACCAGGTGCTGTGACCCTGAAGCCAGAGAAGAGGTAATCAAGAGCTGGCTGAGATGGAATGAGCCACGGAGAAGGGCCTCCTTTATTCACCAGGACTTTCACCGCACAACTGCCACACCATTCATTGATTGTTTATTCATGTATTCATTTACTCACTCATTAACTCAACAAACATAGTAATTGAGTACATACCAACTTTTCTAGGCACTATAGATATAAATATGCCTGTCTTCAAGAAGTTCAACTGAGAGAGACATTGACATGTAAATACCAACTATGTGACATATAGAGAGGGCGTGAGACATGAATATCCTTTAGGGGTAATGACTGAGAAGGTTAGACATAGAAAGATGAGTCAGGGTTTATAAAACAACTGGGATGGGGGTGAGCCCTCCTAATCAAGTCATACCAGTCCAAAGTAGAACTGTCCTGCATGATGGAAACCAAAATAAAATTCTAAGCTCCCCAACCATCTGAATAAACCCCTCCTCTTGGTCAAGGGCATTGCAAAGTTAAATTGGAAAACTAATTCAGGCCATGATGAGAAAGGGGAGTTGGATATGCCTCATTATTCCGTCATCCCTGTTCGAATTCAGACACAGCTGAATTAACATTAACATTAAAACTGATCTGAAGACCCACAGAACAGATTGTTTAAGTCTGGTAAGAAACATTTACGGTCTGTTCTCTCTGAAGCCTGCTACCTGGGATCTTCATTTGTATGATAAAACCTTGGTCTCCACAACCCCTTATCTTAACTCTGACATTCCTTTCTATTGATTCCAGGTCTTTAGATAATAACTTAACCAATTGCCAACCAGAAAATCTTTGAATCTGCCTATGACCTGGAAGCCCCCAGTTGTCCCACCTTTCCTGACCCAAGCTTAAAATGTATAAAACCAAGTTGTAGGCTGACCACGTTGGGCACATGTTCTCGGGATCTCCTGAGGGCTGTGTCATAGGTCATTGGCCACTCATATTTGGCTCAGAATAAATATCTTCAAATATTTCACAGAGTTTGACTCTTTTCATTGACAAAAGTAACACTGTCCTCCAGGCCAGAGAAGAGACAGAGTCAAATTGGGAAAAGCCTTACATTCCATTTTAATGCTGCAAACCAGGGGCCACCAAACTTTTAAATTATTTTTTATTGTGGCAAAATATTCATGACATAAAATTTACCATGTTAACTACTTTTAAGTAAACAGTTCAGTAGCATTAAATACATTCACATTATTGTGCAATTATTAGAACTTTTTCATCTTCCCAAATTGAAATTCTACCCATTAAACAATAACTCCCCATTTCCTGCTTCCCCCAACCCCTGGAAACCACCATTCTATTTTTTGTCCCTATGAATCTGACTACTCTATGTACCACATATAAGTAGAATCACATAGTGTTTGTCCTTTTGTGCCTAGCTTATTTTAGTTAGCACAATGTCTTTGATGATCATCCATGTAGTAGTGTGTCAGAATTTCATTGCAAATGTTTTTATTGTGTCAGTTAAACTGTTCTGTGTATACACCTCTAATATATGTATAGTATTAATGTATCATACACATTATGAAGCATATACAACAATAAATATTTTCAAAGAGCTATACTGAAAAACAAACTTATTTTTTTCTTTGCACAATAGATTGTCTGTAAAATCTCCTGGGGTTTATATATTCCCCTCTTTGGGTACTGCTGCTAGCTATAGAAAAATGAAAAGCAATGAGGAATGTTAAGCAAAGGAGCCATGTCGTTTGACATTCTGACCCAGTCTTTCACCAAGCACCCTAATCCAGGTAAGTACTCTGTAGTTAGTGATGACAAGGAGTTTTTGAAGACTAGATAATTCAGATAATCAGTTTTGTTTTTTTAGAGTAGAATATTTTAGTGGTTCTGTGAAGTATAGACCTTATTCAATGCAAGTGCGTATCTTTCTAATTTCCAAGCATATAGAACATTTTGTTGAGAAGCATAAAATAACACAGCTACTGAAAAATACTTGTTGGTCACTGTTCACTTCAAGATTGCAGATGAATGTATTGGCAGAACTTACGGTTCTCTTGATGCTTGTGAGTATTGTTCAAAGATTTATTAAAATCAGTTGATTTCTTAAGAGCAAACCACAAAACAGGTACTACTACTAAAAACTAAGGTTAGAACAGGAAAATTGCATGATAGTTGAAAAAGCACTGACTTTGGAGCCAAGCAGTACCTCAGGAAAACTCTCACTTCACCAGTTACTATTAATAGCTATGTGACCACTGGGAGAATGCCTATACCTCTCTTAACCTCTGTTTTATCATCTATAAATATATGGCAATAACTTTTTTGCAAAGTTGCTAAGGGCATGAAATGACGTACTGCACCTAAGTGCCTACTACAGATGTTCAGTTGGTGTTTGTACCTGCTCTTCCATTTAGAAATCCCCAAACACAAAAACTAGTATTATTACCTTGTCCTATGTATGAGGACCAGCATAATCCCTCTGCCTGGAATGCCTTCTGCCCTAAAAGTCCTAATTGGATTTCAAGAATCAGATTTCAATGTATTTTCTTTTGGCATTTCAGAGGTACAATTAAGTTCTTTCTTATCATAGCTCCTGTATTGCTTTATTTATGTCTCTAATAGTAATAACCACTTCATATGTGGTGGATGCCATGTTAGTACCAGTTCCCCTTAAAGGAAGGGATAAATTATTATTTCAGCTGCCAGGAGTACAACCAGCAGATATGCCCTCTTTAGGAATTATCCCAGATGAGAGCACCTCTCAGGTCATGCCCTTTCCCAAGATAGCCACATCCCCAAACATAAAGTGTGATACAAGGGCCCAGGTCCTTCACAACACTGGGGACAACTCCAAAAAATCATCCATCTTTAGAACTCCCTTCAGAGTTGGCTAAAGCTTCCAATGAGACCACATCACAGCTCGGCCTCTCCCTCTGCCCAGGCTTATGTCCTTCCCTTTTCTTCCCCAGGTGATGGTCCAAGAATGTTTCCTAGTAAGTCCCCTCCACCCTAATCTCTATTTCAGAATTTGCAACTCGGAAACCCAATTTGCAGTATACTTCAGGCACTTATTATGTTACTACAATAATTTGTTCACAGCCTGTCTCACTCATTGGGCTGGGTGTGCTTCTGATATTTAAAAAAATATTCTTAGGATCTAGTCATACCTGGCACATGTGAATACCTAGCAAATATTTGTTGAATAAATTCATTTAAAAAGAGATCCTATTTTTCTTGGTCAGGAAACTCTATTCTCTTCTTTAATTAAATGTATTTATTTATAATCTTTCTTTACAGGAAAAGAATGTAAAGAAGTTAACTGAAAGTTAACTACCATTACATAGTGGGAAAGTGAGAATGACAGAATTGTAAAAGCAAGTATGTCATCAGGATCAATATAGTTGTAATTATTCATTGGATATTATAAAGTCATTCAATAAATAGTCATTGAGCAGAATAACTGTATACCAGGCATTGCTTAAATGCTAAGTCTTTTTCCCCAAGGAAAGTTATATTCAATTGACAGCAAAAGCCAAAAATAGAATAAAGCAGTATAATTTAATAGAGTAATAGGTAGTATGAAAGCCACTGAGGGGGATCAGAACACGCCATCCCTAAATATGCCACTTTGGGATATTGATTATTTTGAGCTGGAGATGCAGCAGACGCAGGAAGGGCTCTCTGCCTTTTCCTTTTTTACTTAAAAGCAGAGTGTAAGTTTACCATGAGAAAAGTGCCCTGCCTGTATCACCAAGAAGGGAATATTCTTATCATCACAGACAGGGAGTTGACACAGAGATGAGCCTATACAAACAAATCTTACAAAAATAACCCTTATCTTCCATTAGCTTCTCCCATTATTTCCTAGTCACTTTTCCACAATTTCTTTCCCCAACCCTAAACTCTTTTACTTTGGCTTTATCATATCTCCACAATTTATGACTCTGTTAAAATGTTATATAAGCCCCTAGGTCTAACTGCTTCTTTGAGGTTTTTACCTCTTTCTTTCTACAAAGCCCACCATGACACATAAAAATATTAACCTCAAGTAAAACTTGTATGCTTTTTCTTTTGTTAGTATGTCTTTTGTCTGTATAATTCACAGGTCCTGGTCACAGAATTTAAGAGGATAGAGGAAAAGCATTTCCTCACCTACATCACTTTAGGTCGGATGGTCAGGGAGGGACTCCCAAAAAGGGTGAACAGATACTTCAGTGATAAAAATCCACACTTGCAGAGATTTGGGGAAAGAAACTTCTATTTTATTTTATTATGTCATTTATTTATTTATTTTTTTAATTTTTTTATTTTTTGAGACTCCAGGCTGGAGTGCAGTGGCACGATCTCAGCTCACTGCAACTTCTGCCTCCCAGGTTCAAGTGATTCTTGTGCCTCAGCCTCCCGAGTAGCTGGGATTACAGGCATGCACCACCACCCAGCCAATTATTTTTTTCTCTTAGTAGAAACAGGGTCTCACCATGTTGCCCAGGCTGGTCTTAAATTCCTGGGCTCAAGCGATAGACCCACCTTGGCCACCCAAAGTGCTGGGATTATAGGCATGAGCCACCAGACCCTGCCTATATGGGAAAGAAACTTTTAGACAGACAAAATAGCTAATATAAAGGCCAGGGAACAAAACCAAATTTGACCCTAGGTTCCCAGCAGCTAAATATAGTAAATGGCTTGTTTTTATCTGGGAGGGGATATGCTTTTATTCTTAAGGAGAGTCAATTTTCCATTGAATAAAATCTGGATGGCACTGAGAGAGGTAAACAATGTCTTCATCAACCATTTCACAACAAACACAGAAGGAGAAATCTGTGATGGCTTTTTGTAGGGACATTGGAGACCTAACATTAAGAAGCATTCAGGAAAGACAGTTTCTGTGAGGTGCTATAATGACTCACAATACTTAGAGTAGTAGCTAGATGACATGACCTTTAAGTTTTCTTCTTTAAGTGAGAATTGTATGTCAGTCTAAGATTGCATCCTCTATTGGGGTCTTCAATGCAGGTATCTTAGAGTATTCATTTACACTCTGATTCATTAATCAAGAAAAAAAATTGTTCAGAAAACTTTGGACAAAGGCTTTTAATCATAGCACTCTATGTTCCTGCTGCATTTAAGTTATGACTCACAATTTAAGCTGACTTCATAGAATTCTACTGAAATATCACCTACTCAGATAAAAAGTTGCTTGTTTCCCCCATACAACTCCATTCTTTTCATTTGCAAATGTATTCCCTCCTCTCATTGCTGTAGAATAGGACTCTCAATTATTCTGATAGATATTAAGTTTTATTGAGATGCAAATAAATAACAACAGGCATAAAATTAAAGAAAGATGAGTTTCAGTGTCAAGATACTCAATGAAGCAGGAAATGGAGATCATTAAGCTATTACTATAAGACAGGTTTGCTTAACCTACCTTTGTAATTTTGTTCCCTGACAACTAAACAAAAAACGTATTTATTAAACAGTGACACTCTGGCAGGGACATGCCACTATAAGTCAAAAGAAAGAATATATATTCCAAAGTGAAAAACAGCAAGTTAAGCTTTATTATGGTAGCGGAGAAATGTCATCACATTACAAAACATGTGCTGCAACCATCAAATGGCTTTGACTTCTTAGTAAATCATATGTATAAAATACCTACTGAGTCAACTAATTAAATTCATTCTATTTTGCAAATATTTCAAGCATGTGACATCTCAAACCCAAGGCCTACCACCTGTTTTTCTCAATGATAAAATCAGAACTGAAGAGACGAGATGTTGGGATTCAGTAACAGTGTGTGTGACAGTGTCTGGCTAGCATAGTTCCTAGCAGATAACATAACATTAATACTCAATCTCTCCCTTCCCTTGCCTTCCCTCTTACTTTCACAACCTAGTGTAGAAGAAGGGTTATATTCTGAAATAGATTACAGTCAAAAACCACACATAGCTGCCTCCTTTGCGGGACCTGCAGCAAGGATACAGATAGAGGCCAACATACCAAATCTGCATATTCAAAAGTTACAAATCAAGCTGGCAAACTATTAAGTAAAATGTGATATATCCTTCTGTCTTAATAAATATATTTTATAACAACCTGAAAGGCCAATTTCTAATTTAGATTTCTCATATCCCTCAGAGTTTTATGCCAAAATTTGGCAGGGGGCCATGGGACACATGCATTCCTACCCAGTCTTGAGGCTTGAACCCCCTACTCTTCTCTCTACCAGCTTTCCCACCCAGAGGAACCTGGTAGGCATGGTCTGAACACTCCCGCATGATTCAGCTCCAGAAACACCTCCGTAATCAATTGTCCCTTAGGCCTAAGAGCATGCACACCAGCAACCACAGTCTGCCCTTGAGAACGTGGGATAAGAAGAGGTCCAAGCAAATGTTGGAGCCAGTACTGAGACCTGTTGAACAGAAAATTCCACAGTCTCAGATACAGTCTAGAAGTGAAGGTAGGACTCCCAAATAAGCCATAACTTTGAGTCTTGACTATTTCTAAGAATGATGCTATTTATAAATTTAGTAACTCTTGCAATAATTTTACTTTTATCAAGAAATCAATATTCACAAAGGTACTGATGTTAACATGATTATGGCATCAAGAAAAAGTAATTCTATAAACAGAGATTTTTTTTTTTCTTTTCCTGTGTCAACAGAAACAAAGATGAATGTAGCTTGGGTGCTTTTCTCCCATCTTTTCTCCAGCTATATTACTATTTTAAGGTATATTTCTATGCATGCTTGCTGCTTGCTTGGTTTCTATCTATCTCTCCCCTTCTCTCTCTCCTTCCTTTCTTTCATTCCTTCTTCCGCTTGGTGTCTCATTTTGATAAACCCGTAATTTTTATAAACAAACAAACAAAAAACACAACTAGAAATTGTGTTTGCTACTTTTAAGAAAGTTACGCCTAAAGTCATATCAGTCAAACATAGGAATAAATTTGCCCATCACAATGTGGTAGTAGTAGAATAGCTCAAACAGTCTCAATTTCTGTGACTCACCCATTATTTGAGACAAATGGTCCTTCTAAAAACTGCAAGATGCCTCTACTGAAAAAAATAGGAAAGTAAAATACCATGCTTTACACTGGTTTCTATGCCTGAAGTAAGACAAAAGTTACTGAGTTTTTACAGCGTCTTGCCTTTTAGAAAGATTCGCCCTTCAAACTATGACACACACCTATTTGTATTGGTGTCACATTACTGATTCAAATACTTCCCATTTCACTATAGAGTGTATGAAGACAGATAAAGATAAAGGGGAAGGAGCTACTCACTAATCAAAGAACAGACACGAACAAAAAGGGTTTGTAGCACTGGGATAGAAACAAGCACAGGAAGCTGGACAATTTGTTTTACTCCATTCTTCATTTAGCCTTGAACAAAACTCAGCAAGTCTTCCCGTGTTAATTTCTGCTTCCTGACAGACTGTCTATATTCTTAAAAAACATTTTAAATTAAATGGCCTCATAATCTTACCAAGTCTAATTTATTATTTGAGCCCCTTGTCCCCACATGGCACAATACGTTATTTTGTATAAAGTTCACGCAGTAGGGTGGTTCATCTTTAGCACCATAGTAAGACAACTTTGGGCATCATAAAGATAATCATTCTTAATGAGAATGATACAATAGCCTTTGCAAAAATAGAAAGTACCACAGACCCACCATGAAATGGAGAAGTAATTTTTGCCTTGTGTTACCAGCAGTGGTAATGGGTAATAGCATTTTACCCATATATTCTCGCCTTTTCATCTGGTGTTGGATAAACAAAAATATGCATTGGCCAGAAAATTAAACAGAAGTTTAGTGTGGCCATAGAGGATAAAGGTAATCGACCCGTCTTGGTTGGTTTGGGTTGCTATAACAAATATTATTGGAGACTGGGTGGCTTAAGTTTACCAAACATTTATTTTTCACAGTCGTGGAGGCTGGAAAATCCAGAATCAAGTTGATCTTGTTCCTAATGCAGCAGATCTTATTCCTGCTGAGAGCCCACTTCCTGGTTTGCACATAGCCACCTTCTTGTATCCTGACATGGCTGAGAGCAGAAAGAAGCAAGCTCTCTCTTGTGTGTTTTTTTTTTTAAGGGACACTAATCCCATTCACAAAAGCTTCACCCTCAATACCTAATTACCTCCCAAAGACCCCACCTCCTAATACTGTCACATTGGGGATTAGGTTTCACATAGGAATTTTAGAGGAACACAAACATTCAGTCCATAGTAGCCACACTGAGAGGAAACCTATAATGTCAGTGACATAATTCATATATGGTTTTCAGAAAAGACTCCTGAACGTTAGTAAACTTTTGTTCTTTTTGTTCTTTAAATTTTACAGTAACTTTCAATAAAAAGTCTAATCATTGCAAAAAAAGTGTCTCAAGTACACACATGAACACATACATGTACATACATGTATATCTATATCTACATACTGGATATATATACACACACACACACATCTGCATATGCACATACACACTTCTGTATAACTATTTAAATTACGCATATTTCAAATATAGAGGTCATGTATATAAGTATTTATGAAACCCTTTCTGAGTTTTTACAACTCAACCACTAAATTTCTTGTATTTAGGTAATTTCTACGGCCCCCAGTAGAATGGAAATGAGGAATTGAGCTAGTGGAAGCTAAGTTGGCTCTTGTTACAAATAGAAGAGGAATACTTGAAATATGGTTGTTGTATGCTCTGAAAGGTCGAGTTGGGAATGAAACAGGCTTCCACTGGGAATTACTTATTATACAAATTCTGTACATTTTAATATCTGATGTTCATTTAACTGAAGAATCATCTTTCTGATAGAAACATGTGTCCCTACATATTTAGATACATACAGTGGCTCTTATTTCAGGTCGTGGTGCCTTTCTTCACAGCAGTTTCCTGCTTGGGCCTGATCATTCAAGTCATTCATTCTATTTAACAGTTACTGAGTGTTTACTGTATTCTGGGCTGCTGAGATGAAACAGTTAACAAGACAGATAGGGTTTCTTTCATGGTGTATGGGAGAGGAGGGAGAGAAAAGGGAGGGGAACGACAGTCAATAACAGGTGATAAACAAGGAAACAAAAACAATTTCAGACACAGCTAAATCCAGTGAAGAGGTTAAAATGTCCTTCTCTTTCCTGTACCTTCCCTCATCCCTATCCTTATCATCCCTTAGAAACACCATTTTCTGACAACCTCCTTCATGCAGTCCTGAATAGACCATTTCCTCCTTTTGTGGACGCACTGATCCCACCTCCACTTCTATCGTGCTACTTTATTGCATTTATTTGTTTACCTGTCTTATCTTTCCCAACCAGACTTTGAGCCTCTTTGGAGTAAAGGTCAGACATGTTTTCTTAATGATTTTGTAGTTGTAATTCCTGGCACATATTCTGTTTTTCCTCTTCATTTTAACCCTCAAGACACAGCATATAAAACATTCAATAAATGTCAATTTACCAAACGTGTATGATTTTATAATTTGTATTCTTTCCAATGTATCAAGGGCCTTGAGAAAAATTAATTTCAAAGAACAAGGTATAACATATTCAATAAATGCTAGTCAACTGAATTAATCTGTTCCAGGAGTAAAGGAGCCTAAGGGTAGCCTTTCTATTATTGTACGACTCGAGGCGTAGTAGGAATGACTATGTTGATGTGATCACAATCTTCTGCAAAGATTTTAATATGTCCTCGTTGGAGCCATGTTCTATCGTTTTAATTCAGCCAGCGTACCATTTTAAAAATTGTTATCACAACTTAAGTTTCATGCTATTAAAGTGATGTGAGAAATTGAATTGAGCAGATAGACTATGTATTATGAGTTAAAAGACAAGCTCAAGAACGCCAGAGAAAGATCTTACATTTTCCAGAACCCAGAGAACTTGCTTCCCCAGAGAGTTAGGACAGTGAATTTTACTCAAGTAATATAGCATTGAAGGACAACCAATTAAATAACTAATCAAATAACCAGCTAAATAATTTGAGGAATGTGGTGTTGCCAGAAATTCCAGTATTTGAAAGCACTCTTTGACCTCACAAGAGCTTTAGGCCATCTATCTGAGGGCTCTAACCATTCCAGGTGTTTATTCAGTGCCTCCCAGGGACTACCAGTTCCAAGAAAGGGGAAGGAAAAGCCCTCACATTTGAATAATAAAGAGTTTCTTAAGGTGATTTAGGACTCATCTGCATAATAATGGGTATTGTACAGGCCACAGAACAACACACAGAACTGATTGCTTTGAACATTAATGAGAAAATGCCTTCCCTTGTTGCCAAAGCTGTTCTAGTCGAACCATGCTAAAAGCTCTATTAGGCATTCAATAATCAGACTTGGATTTTTTTAAGGGTTACATTTTCAAAATGTTACTTATCAGGAGGCCAGTCTATCTTTATGGCTTATGTGCTCCTCTATACTTCTTGGTGATTTTTCTCAAGCACAGACTAGAAGTATGTGTTAACTCCTGAGTTTTGCCTTCCACCTTCAAAGACTCCAACAGAGCACAGGAAAGCCACAAATCAAATGAAGTGCGTAAGAAGCCTGAGGTCTTCTGCAAAGTAACCAACCCATGTCTGCTCTATTGTGTGGTCATAGACTTATTTTTTTAGGTAAATGTAGTAAGCAAAAATTTGTCAGTAGCAAAAATTATTTTCTATTTTTATTTTGCTAATAGAGACTCTGATAAATGCTGATTAGTGAAACTCAGATAGAAAAAACATGTCATTAGGGATAAAGCAATGGGCTTTTCCTGAATTTTAGACGTGGTCTCTTTATCAAAGGACAAGAAATAATTGAAAAAGAGAAATAAGGTATACAAACTTCGATTAATATTGGGCAAGTTCTGTTTTATCATTATGGTAGCCATTATTCCTAAAATTTGTCGGCCAGTATACTAGATGTTTTATGTAATTATCTAATTTCAATCTCCCAACAACACTATGTGGCAAGTATCATTAGTCCCACTTTCACAGACAGGAAAATTGAGGCTCAGATATTTAAAGTAATTTGCTGAAGTTCTATTTGGTAGTAAGTTGAAGAACCAGGATTAGAAACTAAATGTGTATGATTTTAAATTCTCGTGGTACCTATTCATCATGGAATACTACATAGCCATAAGAAAGAACAAAATCATATCCTTTGCAGAACATGGATACAACTGAAGGTCATTATCCTAAGCAAATTAATGCTGGAACAGAAAACCAAATACTGCATGTTCTCACTTATGAGTGAGAGCTAACCATTAGACTTACATGGACATAAAGGTGGCAACAATAGATACTGGAGACTACTGGAGTGGGGAGAAAGGCAAGGGCTGAAAAACTACCTACTGGGTACTATGCTCAGTACCCAGGTGATGAGATCATTTGTACCCCAAACCGCAGCATCACACAAAATACTCATGTAACAAACACATACATATACCCCCTGAATCTAAAATAAAAGTTGAAATTTTAAGACATCCATTCTTTCCAATGTATCCGTTGCCTTGAGAAAATTAATTTCAAAGATTAAACAACACTCTCCCTCATTTAAAAAAAAAAAGTATTTGAGGATAAGTTTGATGCTGTGCTTTAGTCCTGAACTACCAGTACTTTATTTTTAAATATTAACTTATAGTAATAATTTTTAGATTTAATTTAAATGCACTTAATGTAACTTATTTAACTTAATTTATTTGCATAACTAAATCTAAGCTCATATTTGTGGAAAGAGATTTGTTAAATATAAGCATGTCCTGTCGGTCTTTCTGACCTCATCATAGTTTTTAAATACTAAACGACAGCTCACGGTGGGATGATGAGAAGTCAAACACACCTTGTGCTAAAAGCAGGAGAGGCAAGTTCTGGAGGACCACATAACAGGTACTGAAGAGAAGACATAAAATGCTGCCCAGTATCAACATCAAAATGAAGTTTTACTAGAAAAAAATGACCTTCAGGAAACAGAGGAGAGAAAGAAAGGATAGATAGGACAGGATATAGATTAAGGCCCTGAAACACACGATGTGCTATTGTAACTGTGCCAAATTATCTTAGTACCATCACAAAATAAACTGAAGTTATTTCCTCAAATATCATTCAAAATAAGACTCCTAAACATTTCTTACCATATTTGAATATTATTCAATTTACTCAAAGGAAATGATCACCTAAGTGAATTTCAGCAAATCTTGTTATACCATCTCTCTGACTATAACATTCCTTCTTTTTCATAGACACGATTATAGTTTCATGCCCCTATTTAAGATAACCACAATCACAGTTCAGTATCATTACCTAGATAGATCTCATGGTGTAATATCACATATCTACTCATTGAGATAAACAATCTTTTGTAGGTTTCTAAACTATTTGCTTTCTAGTGTTTCCCACTTCTTAAGTTGGGTAGGGAAGGGAGAAGAAAAGAGGAAGGGAGAAGAAAAGAAGAAGGTAGAAGAAAAATGATTACCCTCACCAGGAAAAAAAAGAACACCCCAGCAATATTAAGAGTAATTGAGAATTGACTCTTTAACATTGAATCACATGATAAAAATTGTTTCCTATAATTTACAGGTCACATTTACTTTCATCTTCTTATTTTGTGGGAAGGAGAGGTGGTATTTGATTTTCTCCTCTGCCTTGTGTGTTTTCTTTGCAAATGGAAATGTAGCAGAAATGGAGCAGGGAGTGCAGTAACTGGGACAATTGATTTCTTTTTGGTTACCTTGTAATTTCTGGTTGTATTCGGTCCTGTCAGATTGGCTCCTCCTCAAGGTGCCAGAGTGGTCCCCAGAAACACTGCTGTCAACCACAGTGTCAGTCTTCCTTCTCTCCAACATATAGAGTCTGGACCTCAGGAAGGCCAGATTCTTTTTCTTGGTGACCATGTTTTCTTTCCCAGTGGCTTCTTTGGGCTCCATATGAGGCAAAGACAAGCTTTAGAGGCTTGCAGGCAATGACTGGTTGCTAAGGCGCCTCAGGGTGAGGGTTAAAGCCACTAGAATGACGAGTTTATCTGCCCCCTTCTAACTAAACTGCTTCACTCCAGGGTTACCTGGCTGTGACTGCCACCACCTCTACGAAGTCCCAGAGCTCCACCCACATGAGGTCATTCTTTTTTAAACCTAGAATCCAACAGGGGAAGCTGCCACCTGTTACCTGAGAGACTTGCAGCACAGAGCTAGGCAAAGCAGGGACTGCGCTGTCACATGCTACTGAAGCAAACAAAAATCCCATTGTGTGGGGTGAGGGGTGGGGAAAAAGGAAAGTGAACAAGGTGAGGCAGTGAGGAAGGAAGTACACGTTAGCATAACCCGCCGTTTATGGGTTTAATGTGTGCCCATGGGTGTGTGCAGGTGCGCTCAAGACACTATGTTGTGGTCTGCTGCCTGGAAGCAGACTGGGGCTTGTGTGTGGTTTTTGGCTAGAGTTACTCACAGGTGACCCACGGAGTCAGTGCAAGGGCTATACGAATTTGCATTTGCATCATAACAGTGAGTAGAGAATCATTTTCAGTGATTACTGTGCACACTCGAAATTATGCTTCTTCCTGTGAACATTGAACATTCAACAATTATTTTTTTAAAACATACTTGCCAAACCCTGATCCGCATTCCTGAGGAAATAAGGATTCACACGTGAGAGTCATCTGGCAGCAGGCAAAAGAAGTGGAGGGGAATGCCCATAGAGGCCTAGAGTCTTTTCAGATTTCTCACTCTCCACAGGCTGCCCTGGCCTGAAATTAATCCTTCCATGGTCCCACCCTGTCCTTCTATGTTCTGGTCCTTAGGAAAATAAGCCCCGTGTCAGGGTTCAATTTCTATAAGATCTTTTCCCTGTCCCTTTCATAGGTGTAGTCCCAGAAAAGGGCATCTCACCTTGGGAATATAAGAAGAGGAAAAATGTTTGAAACTGAAGAGGCACTACACTTCTAGAAAGTAGAAAGGATAGGGCAGCTGTTGAAAGAGAGAATGGCGAACAGTGATAGGCCTTTCATTAATTTTTTTTTTTGAAGTTGTTTTTCCTCGTATTTCCTGAGATCTCTCAAGGGAGGAATTCTAAGAAGCTCTGGGAATGTACTGAGTGCTCTGTATGCCTTCATTAAGGAAAAGAAAGGCCCTAAGGAGGAACATGGATTCTCTCCTATTGTAAAGGGACCACCAAAATCCAGCTGTGTGCTGACCAGTCTGAATCTTGCATAACTTCTGTTAGAAAAGATTTATAAATGAGGAGAAAGATATAAAAGTCATTTCGCAGCTCAGGATGTGTGGGCTGAATATAATTTACATAATTATCTTAAAAGATAAATGACAAATCTTCACCCATTAAGGAGACATCTATATATAGCTTTGAGTATTGAATGGCTTTTCTTTCATATAATTGATAGTCTTTTTTGAATAAATCCTCCCAAGTACATTTAATAAATACTTTTAAAGGCATATTTACCTCTAAAATATAAAAGGATTTTTTTTGGATTTAAGTCAAAATGCCTCAGTTGTGTTCTAATATTATATATGTTTGAATGTATGTATGCATATACACACTTATTTATATTTGCCTGGTAGCTACCAGGGATTTATTTAGATATAGTACCACTGAAAAAATGTGCAATTAAAACTACAGGACTTAATGCGTAACGTGAGGTTTAGGACACAGCACTCAGAAACTTTGCCAATGAACCATAAAAAGCAGATCAAGACCTAATAAAAATGGTAGCATAAATTTACACATGATAAATGCTTAAGAAATGCATAAATACTACAGCAAATATAACCCTTTATCTTGAAAAAGACATGGCATTACTTGTGGAAATGGGCCTCAGAAAGGTCACAGCTTATGGGTTGTGAAATGGCAAAAGAAGCATTATTTGAAATCAGAGGGAATTTTGTTACAACAGATGTGGATGGGTGTGGCTCATAACTCAGGCAGTGGACTGAGGTCACTGGTAATGTTTGAGGAGCGTACCTGTGTGAGTTTTGTGCATTCTTATGTGGCTCAGGTCATCTGGGTAGTTTTCTGCATTCGACTAGTGTTTCAAGTAGACAAAATCGCACACAAACAAATGCGACATTATGTTATATTCAAACACTTCCCTAACATTTCAATATTGTTGGAATGAATTTGTATTTTCAAAACAAGTGTTATAGCAGAACTTATTGTAGTAGCTTCATTATACAACTCTATATTGTTTAATAACAAGGATACATTCTGAGAAAAGCATCATTAGGCTATTTTGTCATTGTGTGAACATTATGGAATATATATTTTTTTAAAGTAGCTTCATTATACCATCCTGTATTGTTTAACAACAAGGATACATTCTGAGGAAAGTATTATTAGGCAATTTTGTCATTGTGTGGACATCATGGAATGTATTTACGCACACCTAAAGGGTATAGCCTACTACACATCTAGGCTATATGGTACTGCCTATTGCTCCTGGGCTATAAACCTGTTACTGTACTGAGTACCGTAGGCTATTGTAATGCAATGGTAAATATTTGTAACTCTAAACATATTTAAACATAGAAAAGTACAATAAAAGTATGGTATTATAATATTATGAGACCACCATTGTATATGCAGTCCATCATTGGCTAAAACATCATTGTGCAGCACCTGATTATGTTTTTTAATTTCACCAATTATGAAGATACATAACATAGCTACTATGAGTTCAGTGGTAAATATATATTTTATTTATTCACATTATTTTGAATGTAAAATTTAAGAACAGTAGATAAATTCTCTCAAAACAATCTTCTATTCAATCAGGGAATCAGGCAGACACTGTTGGTTGCTTACTTAGTCTTCATTTTTACCGCCTCCTACCCCCATGCTATTCTTTGTCAACAGAACCCTTCTCTTGTTCAAGGCAGCATTAGGCTTGGCCAATCAATGATAATCTTTTTTCCTATTTTTTTCAATCTCCCTTTCTGCTAGGGTTGGCCATGTAACCCCGGTCCTGGCAAATAGGACCTTTAGAATAAGGGGTGGATTATTGATCTTGGGAAAGTTTTTAGTTCTCCAATAAAAGGGGCAATCTCATCTGGTTTCAACCTTCCCCATTCTTCTAGACTGATCATAGGTGTAATGCATGGAGCAGTCACAGCCCTCCTGTGTCCTTGGGAAAAGACCAAGAGATCCATGGGCTCTGATACCTTTGACCTATGGAACCAACATCAGTAGCCATTCACCTTTAGACTTGTTATGAGGGTCAAATAGATCTTCCCTCCCTAAGCTATTGTTAATTGGAGTTCTTGTTGCGAATACATTTCTAGTGGATTTAACAGAGGGTGCTTAATTTACATACAGATTCACAGTTCTCTTGCTTATCTCCTTGACATTTCTTAAACCAGTGTGTTTAGAATCCCTAGCGTAAAACATGGCTTAGTTTTTCTAGAAATGAGAACAGCCAGGTCAGAGAGATTTTGAGTGCTTTGACACTGGGGCATCTTGCTAGAACATCAATGAGACTGGAGGAGCAAGGCCTCTAAGCTTCATATTTTTTAGCAAAGGTATAAAAATGCTTTAATACAGAAGGTTGATATTAAATAAATAAATAAAATACTGATATTAAGACATTTAAACATATTTTGTTTGGATAAGGAACAAACAATTCCCAGTTGATTATTAGGAAGAGCACTGGACAGTGAGTACAAGACTCAGTTTTAGTCTTGACTGTGACATAAATCAGCTTCATGATCTTACAGTTGACATAGTCTCTCTAGGTCCTAATTTATTCATTTGTAAAATATAAGGGAGAACTCATCATTAGTGCTATTCACTGAATATTTTTAGTTCTCCATTTAGGCACATGGAAGTATTTTACTTCCCTACACCCTTTTGATTTAGACATGGTCAAGCAACTTGCCTTGGCCAAAGAAATTGATTGAACATGATGTATGTCACTTTTAGGGAATGTTTTAATAACACAGTGGGTGTTTTTGCTATAGCTTTCTTTCTGTCATTATTGGTACTGGTAAGATTCCAGGCAGTGGGGGCTCCATCAGGATGAGTCCTGGAATGTAGATGGCTCAGAACAAAACCCCCAGACACCCCATGATGATTGTATAGTTTGATCATGAAAGAATCCTTTGTTGCTTTAGTCTACTGAGATTTGGGACGTTTTTATTACCTAGACTTAACATAACCTCAACTATTCTTATTAATGTTGGATGTAGATTACTTGATACATAAATCTTTTTATGTCTAGCATTATGTGATCTCAGGATTCCAAAATAATCCAAGGTGATTCTAGATTGTAAAACTCACCATTCCAAAACAGAAGTCACATCTCTTGAACAATGTTGTGAATAAACTAAATCGGAGGAAGGAAAGGGCAAAAGTTAGGAGCTTATTGTAGCAGTCCAGGCAAGAAATGCTTGGACTACCATAGTAGCGGTAGGAATAGAGAAAAGTTGATGAATTCAAAATACCTTTTAAGAGTTGAACTGACACAACCTGTAGATGATTTGATTGAAGTGGATGAGTAAAAAATGAATGAAAGATGAATTCTAGGTTTTAAGATTGAAAAACTGGGAAGATATTTTGTGCTGTGCACTAATATAGGAGGGAAGAAGTACAGAGGAAGAGTAAATTTGGTGAGATTATCAAGAATTCGATTTAGGATACATTAGTGTTAAGATGCCTATAAGAGATAAAAGAGAAATATCAGGTATGCTTTAGATTTATGAATTTAGAGTCACTATTTAGATTTTAGATAAAAACTGGAGTCATCAAAATATACATATTATTTTACGTCATAGATTGATGAGGTCATTTAAGAAGAAAATATGTCAAGAGGAGAAGGATCAAAATCAAACCCTGAAAGACTCTGAGTTTAGAGATGGTTTTGGAGGAAAATGCATCAAAGAAAGCAGGAAAGCAACCATTGAGGTAGGAGAAAAACAGTGGAATGTGGTACATAGAAGTCTAGATGCAAGTTTTTCCCAAATGAAAGGATAGCCTGTCAGGAAACCAAATAAAATGAAAATAATTCTTTTTAATTTGGCACATGTTGATCATTTATAAGTTTTTCCAAAGGAGTTTTAGTAATGTGTAGAGGAGAAAGCAGGAATAGAAGGAATTTTGCTAAAGGAGATAAGAACATTGAAATGTGGGAATGACACTGCTGAGAACATTTGCAATCATTTATTATTATTTTTTCTTTTATTTTAGTTTCAGGGGGTACATGAGCAGGTTTGTTTTATAGGTAAATTGCATGTTGTGTGGGTTTGATGTACAGATGATTTCATCATCCAGGTAATGAGCATAGTACCCTAGAGGTAGATTTTCAATCCTCGCCCTCCTCCCATCCAAAACACTCAACTAGGCCCCAGTGCCTGTTGTTCCCTTCTTTGCATCCATGTGTACTCAATGTTTAGCTCTCACTTATAAGTAAGAATATGCAGTATTTGGTTTTCTGTTTCTGTGTCAGTTCACTCAGGATTATGGCCTCCAGCCCCATCCATATTACTGCAAAGGACATAATCTCATACTTTTTTGTGACTGCCTAGTATTCCATGGTGCATTTGTACCACATTTACTTTCTCCAATCTACCATTGATGGGCATCTAGGTTGATTCCACATCTTTGCTATTGTGAATACTGCTACAATGAACATATGTGCGCATGTGTTTTTATGCAGTCATTTATTATTATTGGGCAATTACTATATGTAAGGATTATACCTAAGTAAAATAGTGAGAAAAGTAGGATAATATCTATATTTTAAAATATGGGAACAGGTTCAGGGAAGTTAAGTAATTTTCCCAAGATCAAATAGCTAGTAAATGATGAAGTAATTCAAATTCAGCCCCCTTTTACAGGAAAGCCTGTGATCTTAGCCACTCTGCTGTATACCAAGTGCCTAAAAACTGCCCGACATACAGCAAGTGTACAACAAATGTACTTTTCTCCATTAAAGGTATTTAGAAACAATTCCTCATTACCTTTCCTTTATTTTTTGGGATGAGTTCAAGGGATGTGAAATTTTATCAGACACCTCAAGTGATTTTTATGCACAGTTCAGCTTTGAGAATTCCTGCAAGCATTCTCCTTGTCTTCAGTGTCTCTCTACTCCTGTTCATCTTGCCTAACGTCACTTGAGTGTCCTTTTAAACTATAAATTGGATCATGTCATTCTTCAGATTAAAAAAGCTTGTTGAATTATTTCCCATTCATGTAGGAGAAAATTCAAATATTATGTAGGCCTCAATTAGACTGTCTAGTTTCATTTCCAGTTGCTTACTGTTTGAGTTTTAACTACTGAATAACAAATCACTTCCAGCACTTAGTTGCTTAAAACAATACTTATCATTGCATCAGCTCTCACAGTTTCTGTGGGCCAGAAATTTGGGAAAGGCTCAGCTAAGTAGTTCTAACTCAGATCTTTCATGTGGTTGTTGGCAGATATTGGCTGAAGCTAAAATGGCAAGTAGCTAGGACAGCTATAGGTTGATCAGGCATCCTCCTCTCTTGATAGTTTCAGGGCCTTTCGTTTTGATCTCTCCATGGGATCTAGTTTGGGTTTTTCTCCCAGTATAGCAGCTTTAGGGAAGTCAGACATTTATATGGTAGCTCAAGGTTTGAAGGGGTTCTCCTATGAGAGCCTGGCAGAAAATGTACCATCTTTATTACCTATTCTATGAAGTCACATAGCATTACTTCCACTGTTGTCACAAAGCCTACTTTCTCAATGAGCACAGAGTCTCTCTTCTCAATGAAAGGAGTATCAAAGTCACATTATAAGAGCATATGGAATGGGAGAAGTTGCTCTGGTTATTGGAAAAATGCAATCTGACTCACTATGATGGTTAATACTGAATGTCAACTTGATTAGATTGAGGATACAAAGGTATTAATTGTGGGTGTGTCTGTGAGGGTGTGGCCAAAGGAGATTAACATTTTAGTCAGGGTTCTGGGAAAGGTAGACCCACACTTAATCTGGGTGGGCACCACCTGAACAGCTGCTAGCGCAGCTGGAATATAAAGTAGGCAGAAAAATGTGAAAAGGCAAGACTGGCCTAGCCTCCCAGCCTACATCTTTCTCCCATGCTGGGTACTTCCTTCCCTTGAAAATCAACTCCAAGATCTTCAGTTTTGGAATTCAGACTGGCTCTCCTTTCTCCTCAGACTGCAGATGGCCTATCTGCTAACAGAACTAATAGGATATATATATATATATAAAATAGGATATATATATATAATAGGAGATATATATATATAAAAGGAGATATATGTATATATATACACATATATCTCCTATTAGTTCTGTCCCTCTAGAGAACCCTGATTAATACACTCACATACTCATTACATACCATGTATTCTGTTTTCTTTGGGGATTGATTTTGTTTAAGCTGTTTATTATACATGAAATTGCCTTCTCTATCCTCATGAAATATGACACATCTT
Source organism: Papio anubis (assembly GCF_008728515.1). Classification (NCBI taxonomy): domain Eukaryota; kingdom Metazoa; phylum Chordata; class Mammalia; order Primates; family Cercopithecidae; genus Papio; species Papio anubis. The sequence goes on from NC_044978.1 coordinate 83,488,461, forward strand.
TCATGATACAACTTAATGTCCCCTCCTCTGTGACATTTCCCTCCTGCTACAATCACTCCCTGCCTCCTCTGAAATCACAAAACAGCATACTTCCATCATAGTAGAGGGAGCTCTGTACATTCTGTGACTCTAGTTACATTATGATCTCTTCAAGATATTTGCCTTTGAAACTCTCATCATGACTAGCAATATGAGATCAATAAATGTTTGCCATTGTTGGGAGTCTGGCATAGCAGCTTAAGATCATGTGCAGCCTACCAATGTATGGGGAGAGGCTTACATGCAAGCTGCTAATTTATTTTTCCCTCTCTATGATCAGTACCCTCTCTCCTGGAAAGAAAACAATATAGATTTGGAAACAAAGGAAATTCAGGGAATATTATTTCCTCAAAGATGAGATCATTAATGTATTTGTGAGATGACCATAAAGCCAGCTTTGAGAGCTCTCTATTCAACTATAAATTGTTCGTTGTGGCCCTGCTATCTTGTAGCTCTGTTTTTATATTCACCGCTGTGCTTCCTGAAAGCAACAATTTCTGCTAATGCACTGACCAAGCAGCAGCATAATAATCCTGTCAGCCAACAATGGATGGGAGCTGAGGATTGAAAGGAGGTAAACCTTCTAATGTTTTCATCCTCTTGACTGAAGTAATTTTAGCAATGACATATGACAGTACTTGGGCCTTTGTCTCAGCTGTAATGAATCATCCATTACAAGATTTTCAAGGTTATTGGGGGGAAATTTATCTTGGGAAGGGGAAGAGTCTTTGCAAGTGCATGAGGTGGCCTGGCTATTATCAAAACCAGCTACATAAGCAAGAAAAGATACCATTGGGATCTTTGAAAACTGCTTATATAATGTTGCCAGGGTCTAAGTCAGATCACTGGATTCAATTTCCAATAGTATATGATCTTAGAGAATCCATTTAAGAGTTACTCAGCAGAACAGCAACTTGTATCAAAGCAACCAATACAGGAGATGAACTATTTTTATTTTCCAGGGAGAATTCAGAATTAATTTCTTTGCTCCTTCTGTATAATTTCTCTCATCTTTATGCCCTAAAATTTGCACCTGCTTGATTTTAGGTCACTTCTGAGATAGAACTACAGGTAGTTTTTATTTTAATTATAAGCAGCCAGCTTCCTGTTTCTTTTACTCTAAGTATTTGAATTCAGGAAGATTTACTTAAAAGAAAATCTTAATATTATGGTTGAATATTTAAATGTACATGTTATAGTAGTATCATGTTTTATATGCAGAATTATATGTTGCAGACTCATAAAATATTGCCATCAAATGATCCTAGAAGCTCAAGTTAAAACAAATGATCCTTTGTTCTTCCACTTCTCAGGCATTTTCGTTTTTATTTCACTTGGTTTTCATTTGTGCAGAAACCTGTTTGTCGTGACAGCTTGGTATATTGACTCCAAATATATATTTGTTCTTTTTTTTTTTGCTTCAAGTTGAAAAACAGTAGTTATAGATGACTAGGAGAAAAAGTGTATTTTTAATAAGTGCAGCAAAGTCTCATGTAAATCACTTAAGCTAAGAAGCATTTTTTATGACTTGAGTGACTTTGAAAACTACATTATCTCGGTATAGGATAAACCACTTACCCTCCCTGACTCAGTTTCTTCACCTTTTAAGGCTGAGCTTCAGATTGATCTCAGTGTTTCACAGAGCTGTATTGCTACTCCTGTTCAGAATGTGATTAAATTCAAAATTATAGTATCCATGGTAACCATAACTAGGTCAGTTTGCACTTGGAGTAACAAATAACAGCGGAGAATCTGTATCCTTTTTCCAACCATCCTCTGTGTTTGCAAAACCTTGTTAGGCTGCTGCAAGTAAGTAGCTTTGCAGAAAAAGACCTAGTAGCAGCCAGGAGAGAGTGATTTTCTTATTCATTTGTGATCTACACACCCATCAAACTTCATGAAAATTAGGCAATGTATATGTGATTTTACTTCACCCAACCAACATGAATATTCAAGTAATGATTTTACTAGTAAAGTTTTAATTGTTTATTTTAAAATATTGTGGTTAATGTCTAATAAAATTAAGACCTAGGGAATTTCTGTAAAAAGAATTGCAGTGGTATGCAGATGCCTCTTTCCACTTTGGTCACAGTTAATTTTTTTCCTTCAGACCTGATATTTTCTTACTGAACCAAGAAATATTTATTGTTCCTTTCCACTTACCACCCAAATATGTTTATCTAACAGCATATATAACATGAACTGTTTTTTAATATAAAATCAATTATATTTATGTACTTCTATTTCAGATTTAGAAAAAATTGAACAGATGTGTACATGGACACTGGAACTGGAAGGAAGGTGAGGGGAATTTTCCCTTTTCCCCTTAAACACTCTGTGTTTGACATTTTTAAATAATCTAGCAGGTACTAAATTTTTTATAGCACTGGATTCTCCTTCAAGTCACCAAGTCAAAATACTGTCCCCTCTTTAAATCAATAAGTAGAACAACAGCTTTAAGAATACCATTTATTTGAGCACCTCCTGTGTCATGCCATTTGCATATTCTTAGGATTGTTCAGGCAATCCTCAGAACAATTCTGTGAGGCAAATATTATTATTACTGTCTTACAGATGCAGAATCAAGACTGAAAGAAGTTGAGTAACTTCACTCTAGATCATCTGGTAGAGGATTTAAAGGAGATCTAGCCCTGAGAAGTTAGGCTCTAAAACCTATGCCCTTCCCATGAAAGCACATTTTCTTCATAAAAAGGGTAACTTACATCTTATCTTTTCTGTAGTCTCTAAGTGGTTGATTCCATAAGAAAGTAGTCAAGGCCAGTGACTGTTGAACTCGGTTTTAGCATTTTTGGAAATTGAGATCCAAGAAGTGTAAATGATTGTGAAAGGGGCTTCAGTGGTTTCCGTGCAAATCTAGAACTAAACATCTTTTTCTTTTACTACAAAATGGTGTAAATATTGAAAACAATTTCTCATCTAATTCCCTGTTGCAAGCTGTCGCATAATTTGGCTATACTCTTAAAGGCAAATAGCTCATTTTACAGGCCTTATTTGCACAGCCTTCTCCTTTCTTTTTTGTGGCAATATATGTGTGGATTAGGAGTAACCCACAGCAACCAAAGGTAAACTAAAAACAAATATGTCAAATGGTTTTAAATGTGCTAAATTTTGTCCTGATGTTAGTATAAATAATGTATAAACAAGATGTGCACACTACTTGGGGAGGGATTATAACATTATGAATCCTTAATTGTAAAAAAGCCGAAATGTTTTTAGAAAAAGAGCAGGTGGAGAAAACAGAAGATTATTGAACAAGCAATAATAAGAGAGATTTAGTGAAGACTGTAAAAGGCAAAAAAAGAGAAACAGCTCAGAGATTCTGAACTGAGACTATGTCCACCCCAAAAGAAGACTTTATAAAGCACGGGAATTCTAGAAGCAGACTTTTAAATAGGCTAATATGTAATCAAGTCTTGGGTAGACTGTAGGGTAGCAACTTTAACCTATTACTGGGAAAAGGAGCTGGATATAAAAAAAAGAAATCTTGACCCCACTGTGACCAAAGTTTAAGAAAGAAACATTTAGCATATAATTATGGTGAGATATATGACTATGTGTATCTTGAGTACAGAGAAAGGAGGTGGGGATACTCAAGGGTTGACAGAAAAATGGGTGTAGCAACACGTGTGATGGGCTAGAAAGTCACAGGAAAGTCATATGCAATTGCAACCTTTAGATAAGGTGAGTAAACCCACATGTGTCTGTACTTATGTCTTACAGCTTTTACTGATACTCATTTTCATGTCAGTTTCAAGAAATTATTTATGTCATTTAAATCATTTTTTCTGAAAGTAAAGCAAAGTGAAAGGAGAAGTCACTAAGTCAGGTAACAAATACTTACCAAGTGTCTGTTATTTGCTGGACATAGCAGGACTGCTCCCAGGCAAGGAATAGATACCTATTTTTCAGAATTCTGATCTCTTTCGGGATTGCCAAAATGACCTCAAGTAATGATGATATAGTGGAATAATCTGTACTTCTGCTGACCTTGATGACATTTGGTGAGTGTTGTGACCTTGGTGGCATTGGTCGCATTTTTTCCAAAGATGTATAATCTGTCAAAAGCAAATTGGATCAGGACCATAACAAAGCTTTGCTGTTCACCATTTTCCATAAATTAAGCTTTGTATGGGGGCAAAAAGTATGCATGGGAAACATTCAATTTACTAGTATTATTGCCTTACCTAGTCTCTTACCTCATTGTTTCCTACTGTTCTTCATGCATCAGGAAGCAAAGATGACTGAAGTGCCTCTTGGTAGCTGATTAATTCAGTGTTTCCTCCATCAATAAGCACCAATTTTCCATAAAAATATAACAGAGTGCTAATACAAAAGAGAAGGGCAATCTCCCTCAAATTATAATATTTAAGGCCTACTGTATAGTTTCCTCCAGACTTATTCAGGTACCGTCCAAGGTGATTTGAAATACTCATGCTAAATTATCTTTTTCTAGGTCCCTGTGGTCTACTTCCACGATAGGTCTGAAGGTTTCCTGAAATGCCATTCTCTCTGTAATCTTTTCTATATGTGATTTTATTAATAGTATTTTACATTTGTCTAGTGCTTCTTGCTAAAGTTTATGTCTTGATTTGAATTTTAGTGTTTCTCAATTAATAAACCACCCATTTATTTAGTATCACTTAGGGTGAATTTACTTATATAGCTATCAGATTTCATCCATTGCATGTTGAATTTCCACAGTTTTATTTTTAAACAATAACTAATCTCTGTGTTTTAAGTGGACTTTGTACATTCTTCATAGACTAACCATAGCTTTAGAAATACAAGGTGTAGTTTAAGCAGAGAAGTTACATGTTTTAAAAATCATTACTACAAGTGATCCTCAAAAAGTTTATGGAAAAATGCATATTATAAAAAAACTATGCATGAATTTCAAAAATGTTTTTGGGACAAAATTACACTTGTGCTAACTTTTGGTAACATGTCTGAACAGGATCTCATTTGAAGTACTAAGAAGAATAAGCCATTGGTTTGAAAAAAGCCCTCTTAAGAGCAAAATGAATTCTGCTAAAATTGAAGCAGGAACAAATATCAACTTTATGGTGAAGCTCTGGTGAAGGAATGATGAAATCATTGATACTTTACAAGAAGTTTATGGTGACAATGCCTTAAAGAAATCAGCAGTTTACACATGGATAGCTTGTTTTAGGAAGGGATGAGATGCTGATGATAAATCCTGTGCTGGCAAATACATCCACAGCAATTTGCAAGGAAAAAATTTTTCTTGTTCATGCCCTAACTGAAGAGGACCAACATTTAACAGCTTGGACAATAGCCAGCACCATAGATATCTCAATTGGTTCAGCTTACACAATCCTGAGTCAAAAATCAAAGTCGAGCACCTTCCACTCAATTGGTGCCAAAACCATTGGACCCAGATCAACTGCAGACAATAGTAGAGCTTTCCATGAATATTTTAAACAACTGGGACCAAGATCTTCTAGCGTTTCTCCAAGAAGAGTAACAGGAGATGAAACATAGCTTTCCCAGTATGATCCTGAAGACAAAGCACAATCAAAGCAATGACTACCAAGAAGTGGAGTGTGGTCCAGTCAAAGCACAAGCAGATCAGTCAAAAGCAAAGGTCATGGCAATGGTGTTTTGGGATGCTCAAGGCACTTTGTTTGTTGACTTGCTGGAGGGCCAAAAAACGATAACATCTGCTTATGATGAGAGTGTTCTGAGAAAGACAGCCAGAGCTTTAGCAGACAAATGCCTGGGAAAGCTTCACCAAAGAGCCCTTCTCTACCATGACAATGCTCCTCCTCATTCCTCTCATCAAACAAGGGGAAATTTGTGAAAGTTTCAATGGGAAATCATTAGGCATCCACCTTATAGTCCTGATTTGGCTCCTTTTAACCTATTTTTGTTTCTTAATCTTAAAAAAAAAAAAATCTTTCAAGGGCAATCATTTTTCTTCGGTAAATAATGTAGAGTGCATTGACATGGTTAAAAAGACTGCATTGACATGGTTAAATTACCAGGACTCTCAGTACATTAGGTATGGGTTAAATGGTTGATATCATCACTTTCTCATCAATTTCAAGACATTTTTGTTTTCTCATACGATGCATCAAGAAGCAAAGATGACTGAAGTGCCTCTTTGTACCTGATAGTTTCCCAATGTATTTTTATAATTTTAGGTTCTAAGCTTATTTTTAATGTGTGTTTTGTCTCCTATAGAAAATCTTGGTTGATAATTTGTCCTTTTGCTAGGCTTCCCAGGATATTCCAATTTCAGAGCACTTTTTGTGTTAATTTCTTACTTAGAGGTTGGCAAACCCCACATATATTACCTATTTCAATTATAAGCCCCCAAATTTATGTGAGGGGAGGCATGGTTACAAACTCATTGGGAAGACATTTTCCTCTTTACTTAGAGCCCAAGCCAAGACGTTCATTTATTCAATAAAAGTTTACTAAGTTACTGTGCTAAAGACTAGGGATATCATAAGAAACAGGCAAAGTCCCTGCTCTCATGAAAGTTATATTTTGGAATAATATCCTTGTGCTGATGAGGAAATTTTCTAGTCCTCCAGCAGGAATCTCAGTTTTCACTCCCTGACTCCATTAGGCTCGTGGCCTCATTTCATATTCTGTTATGGTTATTATAATCCATTTCCATGATTACCAAGGCTGAGAATATTCTTTCATCCATGACCTTCAAATTGACCTTACCATTTTATTTTGCCTTCTTCATTTTTGGCAAGTAGGAGCTTGGCTTACTTTATTGTAAGCTCAGCTATACATTTAAAAGTAAATATACATTTTTTTTCATCATTTCTATGGGTTTAGTGGCAGAGGGAGTTACAATATCTGGTCTACCACATTGCAGGAACTAGATTTCCCCAGATGACTAATGCTTCAGTCAAAAGTCTTCTTCCCCCGCCCCAAACACATTAGACTTACTTATGCCATTGTGGAAAATTATTTCCATTGTCTTTGAAGTCCCCTTTCCCAGGTTTTCTCTCTACTGTTTTTTTCTAATCTTTCAGGGTGTGCTCAAATGTTACCTTCTCAAAGAGACTTTCCTGTAAAACCTCACCTTGAACACTCTATCTCACTCACTTTGTTTTTTCTTTTTTATAACTTTAATAGTATTTTGAATTATCATACTTATTTACTTGTTGATCATGCCTCTATCCCACTGTAATGCAACTTCCATGACAGCATAATCTTTTCTGTCTTGTTTACCATTATTTCTCTAGGGTCAGTCTATCAGCACTTTTATTTTCTTAGCAGAATTGGGTGTCTCTTGATGTGATGCAAAAAGAAAACACATGATCGATGATGGCTTCTAACCAAGGATTCAAGGCATCTGATTTGAATTCTAGATTGTAGACATTACAGGGATGAAGGCACAAAGTAAATAACACCAGAAAGAGGATTTAACACAAAATCTGGAAGTTGGGATATTTCACAGGATAAATTGTTGAGCCTTTTCCGAAATAAGTGTCTAGCAAATCCTGTATTAGTATCTTTAGTGATCATGCCTGAGTTTGCTCTCCAAAGGCACCATATCTATACATTCTTAGTATCTTATCTGTTTTAAGCAGATAATAAAGTCAACTGAACCTTCCCTTACTGTTACACACTAAGTAAGTGCAATTTGGATGGTTTGAAGATATTAAATATTTCAATCCAGATTTAAGGAGACCTGTTTGAGGGAAACTACTAGAGCTTTTAACACTTGCTACAGAAAGGTAATGTCTTTTCTATTTAGTATTTTGCATTCCAAAGAATGAGAAAAGTTATTCCATAAGTAGATAATTGAATAAGAGAATCAAAACATACATGGAGGTGTTTAAATGTTTCATTTTAAATTTGATGGCAAAGATGCTATGAAACTGTATTAACAGCTAACATTTATTGAACAGAAGGCACTCTAAATGGTGCTCATAGATTATGGCACTTAATCCTCACAATAACTTTGAGATAGGTATTGTATTAGCCTGCTCTTGCATTGCTATAAAGGAATACCTGAGACTGGGTAATTAATAAAGAGGTTTAATTGTCTCATGATTCTGTAGGTTGTCCAGGAAGCATGGTGCTGGGATCTGCTCAGCTTCTGGGGAGGCCTCAGGAAACTTACAATCATAGTGGAAGGCAAAGGGAAGCTGGCACTTCACATGGCCAGAGCAGGAGGAAGAGAGTGGTGAGACGGAGCTACACACTTTTAAACAACCACATCTCATGAGAACAAACTCACTGTCATGAGAACAGCACTGAGTGGAATGGTGTTAAACCATTCATGAGAAACCACCCCCATGATCCAATCACCACCCACCAGGCTCCACCTCCAACACTGGGGATTAATTCGACATGAGATTTGGATGGGGACACAGATCCAAACAATATCAGGTACAATGCTTCTTTTGTTTTATAGATGGGGATGACTAAATCAGGGAGTTTCAATAATTTGTCCAACATCATAAATACTGGGTGGTGATGTCACAATTCGTACACAGGGATAAAAGTTCCAAATTATTATGCCACATATATCATTGACAAAACACTTACCTTTTTAAAGGAACTACTTTCTAATTGTTTTGGACTAATTATCTTTTCATTATTAGGGTACCTCTTTCAGGACCAGTGTGAGACTGACACATGGTAAACAATGAGTAAATATAGTTATTATTCCTATGGTTTTGAACAGATAAATAAGTCACATCCTCACTGACCACATATTTCTCACCGTGAAAAAGAGAATAACTTTTTAAATTGCTAGAATTTTATTTTATAAGTCAGAACAGGCACTGGCACTAACAATGACAAATTTTAATAGCCTATCTCTAAGCAATATTATTGACAGAACAAAACTCATCTTTATTGATAAATGCTAATCTGTATCTGGCTGCTAAGCTATAGTAGAAAAAAATCGTCCTTAGACCAATAATAACTCAGTCTCAATTATCCAACAGATAAGTCTCCTAAAGTTCATCCAAAGATGAATATAACTCACAATATGTGTTATTTTTCTAAAGTTGTTTACTCAAGGTCAAGGGCAGAAAAATATTTGAAATTTTTAGTGCAAGCACAAGTATTCAAATTGGTATTACAGGTCTCACTTTTTTTTTTTCAAACATTTATCTAATTGATTAAAATACAAAGACATGGTTCTCCTTTAAGAAACAAACAGGCAGCATTTCTTATATTTACATTTGACCTATAATTTACAAACCAAAGACTAAAGTTAAAATATTGTAAGTTCATTAAATTCCTAATGAATATGTTTATTCCCCAACCCCTGCCACTGAAATTTATTGCGATTTGTCCTATGATTATAAAGTGAGATGTGTTCAGTATAGACGATATTGAAAACATGTAAGAAGTAATTCCAAAACCTAGAAAGAATACTGTTTTTTCATATATAGGACATCCTTTCAGTGTTTTCTCTATATGTCTCTCTATGTACATTTCTATGCAAATATAAAATTATACTTTGTATATTTTATAACTATTTTAAATGAAGAATATGTAGTGATCATACGCCTATGTCATATATTAGTAGGCGTACTTTATGTAACTACTTGTCTTGAGTTAGAATTAGGTATTCTCATTTTTTTTCTTTATTACAGATAATATGACATTGAACATCCTTGCACATAAATCTTTGTGTACAAGATCTTTTCTCACCTTTCCACAGACAAGAACGATGCCTTTTAGAAAACTAAAATATGATTCCAGAAACATTAATTTGTTAGCTCAGTGATATTTTATAAATTACTTGTTCATATTTACAGTTACAGAACATTCTTCCTCTGAACATTTTGAGTGGTTTTATATACATTAAAACTTGCTGTTGTTTAATGGAACAATTTCTTTTAGTGACAGGAATAAAGAATGTAGCAGGAAAGGATCTAGAGTGAGAGGACAGAGAAGGAAAAATGGAAAACTCTTTTTGTGCCTCATTCTTTTACTCTTACTATTCCCTTTTTCCAGAATACTTGTCCCTGCCTTGTCTACCTAAATAGCTTTTTTCCAGTCTCCTATATTTACATTCAGCTATAACGTCATTTCTCCATGTGTATGAAGTGGTTCTAAATGGGTACTTTCTTAGTCTTTTTTTTTAAGAAAAAGAACTTTCTTTTATGTATAGTAGAATACATATGATATCACTGTAATAATATTTTGTAGCTCCGGAAGGTTCTCAAAAGCAAGGACTACATTCTATTCACTTGTATATCAGTGGTGACTAAAAAGAAGATAGTATATAAAAATCACTCAACAAAAACGTATAGAATGAATAAGTGATTGGAAATGGCAACGTCTGCCATTTCCAAAAAGAAGTTATAATTACTGTTCTGATAGGGACAAGGGTAAGAAGCTATTGCACAAGATTTATTACCTGATTCTTGGACTTTTTTGCCAGAAGGGACAGAACTAGGAAAAAAAAAAAAAAAAAAAAAAGGACTTCTTCACAGATAATCAAAATGCAACCGGTCTCATTGTTTGTGTTCAGGAACTCATATGTAACCTGCTCAATTAAACAGACACAATACAAATTTCAACAATAGAAACAAAAATTCATCATCCTGGCAAATTTATGAAGGTTTTAAACATGGGTAAAAAGTTGTTTACCTGGGTCCTTTAGACAAATTTCCCTTTTTCTTTTATCCTTTTGCAAAGAGAACAAAGATCAGCAAATACTAGCAGCCTAAAGCTACACTATATGTGGCTTTGCATGCCTGCCAAGCTTTAATGTCCCCTTGACTCCTGAATGCAATGGATTCTATCGTATTGTGGGTATTAAGAAGTACATTAACCCTTTCTTGTGGAAACAGATGTTTGGTGGGCTTGTGTTTGTAGATGAGACATATTAAATACATCTATGTTAATACAGCCTTCCCTTATACTGTCTTATTATTTTGCTATTTGTTTTTTGCTGTTGTTGTTGTTTGTTTGTTTTTTGAGACGGAGTCTCGCTGTGTCGCCCAGACTGGAGTGCAGTGGCACGATCTCGGCTCACTGCAAGCTCCGCCTCCCGGATTCACGCCATTCTCCTGACTCAGCCTCTGGAGTAGCTGGGACCTACCTCGCCCGGCTAATTTTTTGTATATTTTTTTTAGTAGAGACAGGGTTTCACCGTGTTAGCCAGGATGGTCTCGATCTCCTGAACTCGTGATCCACCCGCCTCGGCCTCCCAAAGTGCTGGGATTACAAGTGTGAGTCACCGCACCCGGCCCTGCTATTTGTTTTTATAGATGACCTAACAAGCCATGTTCGAAACTAAGAGTTTGTTCAAATTGTTTCTTCAGTTGCTAAAAGTTCCAGAAAAATGACTTATGATCAGTAAGATTTCCTCTCAGAACGTTGGGTAGAAGGGAATACTAGGAATTCAACTGAGGCAACAATCCCTCTTCGTCTTTTTTAAATCTAAAACACCATGCCATCCTAGAGAAATGGAAATCTCCAATGAAAACACACGGGCATATACAGAATCTTAAACAACGCTACACAAAACTGAGAAAGCATAAAAAAGGATAGTTTACATACACAATGATCTTTATACTGTGTTATCCTACCCTTTGCTTTGCTTTTTACTTTATGAATGTCTGTATTGTTTGTTATAAGCAATGTGTATTACATTCATCATGAAGACATACAAAGAAAAAAAGGCCCAAAGATATAAAAATAAAACCATAAGACAAATATTAAACTGGGAGAAAAATTCATCACACATATGAAAAAGAATTATTATCTTTAATAATACCTTGATGGAAAGAGTTCAGGGAAACTGATAAGAAATATATCAATACCTCAATAAGAAAATATGGGCAAAGATCAAAAAGATTTCACAGGAAGGGAAATGGCAAATGGTCATTCTGCTACCACTATATTTTTTTTTTCTAAGACAGAATTATATTTATTCTTCTGTTGAAAACATTTGTGTTTCTTTCTTCATTTTCTATGAGGTTAAGAAGAAGGAAGTTGGTATTACATGCTGAAAGAATGTTAGAAAACTGTAGAATAATTGAGTCAAAATAGTATTATATATAAGTATTAATAATACTGTTTGATACTTTTATTACTAACTTTTAATAAAAGTATCAAACAGTATTATTAATACTCTTTGACTTAGTTATTCTACTTCTAAAAAACTATCCTAAAGAAAAAGTCTGATAGTTCCAAGTTTGAGTTGTTTAACATGTGGTTTAACAAAAGTTAAAAATTACTATCCCAAGGTATACATCTGGAAAATGGTTAGATAAATAACAGCATATAGTATGTCATTCCAAAACTTTTTGTAAAATAATTGATGATATTATCCTCAGCAAACTAGTGTATGAACAAAAAACCAAACACCTCATGTTTTCACTTATAAGTGGGAGCTGAACAATGAGAACTCACGGACACAGGGAGGGGAACAACCCACACTGGGGCCTGTCAAGGGGTGGGGTAGGGGGACAGGAAGAGCATTAGGCAAAATAGTTAATGTATGCCGGGCTTAATATCTAGGTGATAGGTTGATAGGTGCATCACCACGGCACATGTTTACCTATGTAACAAACTTGCACATCCTGCACATGTACCCTGAAACTTAAAATAAAAATAAGAGTATTAATAGTTTAATTGCTTATTACATATTGTAAAGATACTTCCCAGAGAGGTCAAGTCATTTTTTACCTTTGTGTTCTTTTTTACTTCAAGTTTATTACTTATCTCATCTTCTTTTATTCCTCTCAATATCTTCCTACTTTTGGAACCCCTCTCTGGTTCTGCATGCTCTGTGTATTCTTTTTCCAACTAAAAGGTCAGTCACCAGTTTCTTTGTCCCAATCGATATATATCCTGAGGGAGCTGATATCATGCCTTTATCTCTTCTATTTCTTCCAATGTAGGAAATAATTATGTACTTTATAAAAAATCACACCTTAATTTAGACCTTTTATTTTTCATGACATGAGAACGTTTCAAACTGCCATACTATATATTCATAGATCTCCACCTTAAAAGTGTAACATTGCAAGCTTAGATTTTTCATAGTCTTTTTGTGACATGGGATTAAAATTTACTCCCAAACTGAGAAATTAACATGAAAAGTAGACTCGAGTGACAAAACACTTGAATCACCAACAAGAGCAAATATAAGACCATTTTGGAATTTCTAATTTTTTTGTTTGTTTGTTTGAGATGAGTTTTGCTCTTGTTACCCAGGCTGGAGTGCAATGGCGCAATCTCTGCTCACTGCAACCTCTGCCTCCCGGGTTCGATTGATTTTCCTGCCTCAGCCTCCCCAGTAGCTGGGATTACAGGCATGTGCCACCACATCTGGCTAATTTTGTATTTTTAGCAGAGATAGGGTTTCACCATATTGGCCAGGCTGGTCTCAATCTTCTGACCTGAGGTGATCCATTTGCCTTGGCCTCCCAAAGTGCTGGGATTACAAATAGGAGCCACCATGCCTGGCCAGGAATTTCTTAAGAGCAGCTCTCTCCACATGGATTGCCAGAGAATGACCTATTTAAAAATCAACTCTATCTTTTCACTTATCTTTCCAGTTTAACTCTCTCTAGAGCCCGAACACAACAATCCTTCAGCTCCACCAGAATCTCTAATTTATTGATCCTATCACCTTTTCATGATCCTGCACTTTTTAGATATTCTTACTCTTCTCCTTACCCTGCTTAAAATTCATGATCTGGCTTTACAATTAGTATACACTGCCAACTCCATTGCATCTCTCTGCCTTTATGGTATTCACCTGGTAGAACGGCAACCTTGGTTAAAACCCCCTGTCCTCACTGCCCTGGCATGCTGCAGCTGAATATGGCTGAGAAAAACACTGAAACACTGACTGGTCCCACTTCAAATTCATGACCTTAAACCTCAAATGGCCCCTTAGTGCTGCCAAGGAATTTAACTACACATTCCAAGTCCATTTCCTTTTCTCCTCTCCTACATCAGTGTTCTATGCGTTCTCTGTTGTCAAATCCTGGGCACCTTCCCTGCCATCCTCTCAGATGACAAGTCAGCTTCCTACTTCTCTGAGAGAGTAGTAGAAGTTAGAAAAAAAAAATCTACAAACTTGCATTCTACGAACTTGCATTACCATATCTGCTCACACTAGTCAGACTGCCAGCCTTTATTCTTTAACTATAGTTGAAAGATTCGTGCTTTGACTCCAGACTAGCCTTTCAAATTGTGTACAGGACACCATCCCCTCCTGATTATTTGATGACTTCAGCAATTCTCTTTTCCCTCTCTTACATCATCGACTTATCCTCTCTTCTGGGACACTTTAAGTAGTAGATATGCTTCTATAATTCCGTCTTAAAATATGTGTGCATGCATGCACACCCAAACACACACATACCCAGGAGAAAAATGTCTCTCGATTCCACTTCCCCCTCCAGATTCTCCCTCATTTTCTGAACTTTATTGTAATTAAACTCTTAGAAAAAGTTGTCTATATTCATTGACTACAACTTCCCTCTTGCCATCAGACTTTTGATCCAACCACTTCATCCTAACTGATCTCCCTATACAAATACAAGGGTCAATTTTCAGTCCTCATCCCACTTTACCTAACAACATCATTTGACACAACTGGTCATTCCCACCTCCTGGAAACACTGTCCACTTGACTTCAGAATTCCAGTCTCTCTTGTTTCTTCTCTTCTATCTCTGGATACTTCTCTTAGCCTCTCTTGCTAATTCATCCTCTTTACAGTGAATCTCTTAACGTTAGAGTGCCCCAGGGCTCAGTCCCTGGACTATTTATACATGCACCTATGGTGATGACATCCAATCTATGACTTAATATCATCTATATGTCATGATTGCCAATTTTAATTCTCTAGTTTGGACCTCCCTTGTGAATTCCACATTTATGTAGCAAATTGCCTATTTGAAATCTCTACTCGGATGTCTAATAGATATCTCAAATTTAAGATGTCCAATACTGAACGCCTTTATTTTCCCACCCTCAAATCATGCTCTATGTAGTTACTTAATGGAAATTACTTTTTTTTAAGTTGCCAAGCCCCAAACTTAAAGGTATTGTTGACACATTTTCTTCTATCACTGCCCCGCATCCATATCCAGTAGGGAACCTTATTGGCTCTACCTTCAATATAACATTGGTTTGATCAATTATTATCATTTCTACTGTTTCCACTTTGGTTCAAGCCACCAACATCCCTCACCTAGATAACTATAGTAGTTTACTAAGTGTTTTCCACGCTTCTACCCTTGACTCCTTTAATCTATAGTCAAATAATATGAAAATTCAATTGCTACTTATTATGACTTACAAGACCGTATGCAATCTCCCTATCCACTAAATGCACTATATGTCTTGCTACTTTCTCCAAATTCTATTTTCTACAGCCATACTGGCCTACTTGCTGTTCCTTGAAGATGCCAGTCACTCTCCCTCATTAGGAATTGAAAAGATCTTCTCCTGGAGAGCTCACTTTCTCGCCTGTTTCAAGTCTTTGCTCATATAGCATTTTCCAATGAAGCCAAACATGGCTATTTCATTTATTCTGCAATCACTCCCACCGTCACTGTAAAACTGCCATACACTTGGCCTGCTCTATATTTTTGCCATATGACCTATCACCTTATAATATATAATAAAATATGCTTATTTGTTATGCTATTTGTGCATCTCCTATCACTACAATGTGGAATCCATTGAGAAGAGAGAATTTAATCTGTTTTCCATTTATACATTCTCAGCACTGAGAAAATGATCTGGCATTTATAAGAACTCAATTAATATTTGTCAATAGAATAAACAAATCTAAAATCACAAAACATTTGCAGATTTTTTTGTTATAAAATAATTGGGTAAAGACTAAAAACATGCATATTTAAACTGATTAAAGACAAAATAAGGGAAAAACAAATGCAAAGAATAAGAAAAGTGACATAGGCTTATCAATATCAAAATGCCAAAAATAGCAATTTAACATGTAAAATATAAATAGAGGGAAAGTGCTACACAAAAATAAAAGAAAGTCCAATAAGAAAATGATACTACATGAACTGTATACACTGGATGGCATAGTTTTGAACTATTAAAAGCAAAAATGTACAGAATTACAGAAAGAAATTAACAGATCATCACAGAAAGATTTTAATAAATTTTTACCAAAAGAAGATTGGCGAAGGAGAGGAGAAAGGTCAGTTAAGATATAGAAGAATCAAACAATAAAATTATCAGATTTTATCTAATGTTTATGTATTCAATATGTATTATTTAGTATTTATATTATATAGTACTCTCATTTATTTATACTATTTAAATATTAAGTATATCAATATATTTACCCCTATAAAGAAAACCACATGGTTCATTTTTCTATTTTTTATTTTTATTTGTTTATTTTTTACCAGCCCAAGTTTTCATCATGTTTTAAAATAACCACATAAAAGGCCATAAAAATTTCTTGAAAAATTAATGAGATGCATACCATATTCTCAAATTTTGATTCAATTAAATATTTTTAAAGTAACAAACCCTCCTTAAATTTTGGAAACTGATATTTTAAAAACTTAATAAATATGTGCAAATTTTTGTATGGGTTAACGGCATAAAAACAAAACAAAGTAGAATGAATAATTATCTGTCAAGTCTTATGGAGTGTAGCTAAACTATAAGGATGAAATTCATAGCCTTAAGTATATTTCTTTAAAAAATGAGAAACACGACGTGTTTGGGCTCGGGTGGGCGTTGGAGGTGTCAGGGTGTAGTGGGCGGAGAAGACTCTTGGCCAGGCAGATGGCTTCCTGGTGGCAGGGCATGGGGGCCTCTGTGCGCCGGAAATCTCTACAGCACTAGGAACAGCTGGAGGACAGCAAGGAACTGCAGCCTTTGGTCAGCCATCAGGAGACCTCCGCCGGAGCCCTGAGTTCCCTAAGCAGACAGTTCCAAAGGAGGCTGCACCTGAGAGCTGTTAACCTCAGCCTCCAGGAAGGACCCTTCTGGGAACGCCTGGAAACAACAGAGCCAGGGCAGCAGGGCCTCCAGGCTGCAGCTCCCTCAGCTAAGAGTGCCTTGGGTGCCAAGTCCCAGACAATCCAGGAGTCCTGCCAAAGCGGCACCAAATGGCTGGTGGAGACCCAGGTGAAGGCCAGGAGGAGGAAGAGAGGGGCACAGAAAGGCAGTGGATCACCAACTCACAGCCTGAGCCACGAGAGCACCCAGCTGTCTGGAGCCGCCCCTGCCCGCTCAGCCGCGGACCCCTGGGAGAAGGAGCATCACCGCCTCTCTGCCCCATAGGCTTACGTGCCCACCCAGTAAGGCTGTCGAGGTGGGAGGCTGCCTTCCGGAGCCCCTACTCCTCAAGAGAGCCCCTCTGCTCTCCCAGTGAGTCTGACAGTGACCGAGGGCCTGCGCGGGCAGGAACTCAGCACCTCCAGAAGCCCTCCCAAGAACTGGACGAAGCTATTATGGCGGAAGAGAGTGGTCACATGACCGTCTCTCTCATTCATGAAGGAGGAAGTGCTCTGCAGCTCTGTCTTGCAGGAAACAAGACCTGTCTGACCACCCAGGCTTCATACCAAGGATGTCTGTGCTTCCACTGAGCTTCCTGGAGGAAACCCCCAGGAGTCATCAGTACCCCTGGGCCATGCTAACAAGGATCTGACTAACAAGGAGCCCAGTGCCCTCCTGCTCCAGCCGCATCTGGACCCATCAGTGACTGCCTGCCACAGCCTGGGAGTGTCTTGTGGAGATCTTGCAGAGGTAGGGACAATTGTTCCTTCTACTTTTCCAGGGACTCTTGGGCTTAGAAACTCACCATACACTTGACCTTGAGTCTTGTATTTGCTTCATCTGTAATGTGAAGTGCTAGCATCAGATGTTTGAGAGCTCTGAGCTGTGTACCTGGGTGCCTGGTTTTTGGGGAGTCATCCACAGAATCACTCACCCACTGTGTTTCCGATGCCAAGGCTCTTGGGGGGTCCCACTCTCATCCCTGCTTTTCCTACCAGGGACTCCAAGGAAGGCATAGGAGATATTTCCAGGCTTAAGACCATGGGCTCACGGGTACCTATTTATATGCCCAAAGCAGAGTACTGTGGGTGTGCTGGGAGGGGTAGCCCTGTTCAAGAGCAATTTCTGCCCTTTGTAAATTATTTAAGAAACCTCCTTTGTCATTTTATTAGAAAGAAACCAGCGTGTGACTTTCCTAGATAACATTGCATTCTCATAATACTGTTTGCATTTTTTTTAAAAAGAGAGAAACACTTAAAATAAATTAGTTAAGCATTCAAATCAAGAAACTGCACAAATAATAGTGAGAAAACTTGGAAAGAAATTATTTTTCAAGAGATATGAACAGAAATTAATGACTAGTAGACCAACTTAAAAACAGGTGATTAATAAAATCAATTGATTCATTAAAAGATAAATAAAAATACATTATCAAAACTAATCAAAATAATAAAGAAGCCACAAATAATTTTAGGAAAAATGAAAAGAATGAATGTTTTAAAAGTCACAAGACAGCACCTTGAACAACTTTGTGTCAATAAATTTGAAAATGTTTAAATTTCATTTTTTCTGGAAAACGTAAATTATCAAAATTGTTTCAAGAAAAAAATATAAGATATAAATAAGCCAATAACCATTAAAAATTACATCAGTAGTCAAAAATTTCTCCCTTAAAAATGAAACCATACAAAATTAGTTTTATAAGTGATTTTTCAACCGTCTATGAGTAAAAAGATATTCTATATCGTATTTTAAAAACTTTCCAAAGAGTAGACAAAGAAAGAAAATTATCTGTTTACAAAATCTAAGGACAGAACCAGAAAAGTACTGAGCAATTTCACTTATAAACATAAATGCAAAATTCTCAAATAAAATATTAGAAAATAAATGTCACCAGTATATAACATAACACATCATGACCAAGTCGTGTTTTCTGAGGAATAAAGTGATATTTCAACATAAAGAAATTATCAATATATTCCACCTCATTAACACAAGAAAAGGAGAAAAAGTAAAAAATCATTTTAATAAATGCCGAAAAAGTATTTATTGCACTAGATACTCATTTATGCTAAATTGTTTTTTAGAAACCAAAATTAGAAGAGAGTTTCTTTAACTTACTTGAAAAGGTATTTACCAAAAACTCCACAAACACCATAATTAATGGTGAAATTTTGTAAGCATTTTCTTTAATGTAAAGAACATCAGAAAAATTATCCAAAACTTAGAATTCGGCAAAAAAGAATACCAGGTGTTCTTTCAGCACATTTCTGGGTTTGCACCTGTAGCTAATTTTTCTATTGACGGTGCTGTTTTACAGCTCTGTAAATACAGAGATTAACTTGCAGATATTTGTCTAGTACAGATGAAAATAATTTCTCTTCAGTGAAAGATATAACCTACAAGTAAGGTTTATTGCTCTGTAGGATACTAACCAGTTTTGTATTTAACCCAGCAATTTTATCCTAAAGTTTCTTTATTAAATTGCCTATTAACACTAGCTCTGAAGGGTTTTTTTTTTTTTTTTTTTAGACAGGGTCTGGCTGTGTCGCCCAGGCTGGAGTGCAGTGGCACACTCATGGCTCACTGCAGCCTCAACCTGCCAGGCTCAAGTGGTCCTCCCACCTCAGCTGTCCTAGTAGCTGGGACTACAGGTGCACACTACCACACCGGGCTAATTCTTGTATTTTTTGTACAGATGAGGTTTTACCATGTTGCCCAGGTTGGTCTCAAATTTCTGGCCTCAATTCAGGATCTGCCTGCCTCGGCTTCCAAAAGTGCTGGGATTACAGACGTGAGCCACTGCGAACACATTTTTGAACTCATTTTAACATCTTCTTGGTTCTCCCATTAATTAATCAATTGAACAAAATCCTTGACACATACCCATTTTATATTTGCGTGAGTCATGATTTTACCTTTTGACAAGTACACTTAAACAGGAACAAGTGAGAGATATCTGTTAACACTACTTCAATTCATCATATAATAAAAGACCTAAATAAAGTAAAATAAATAAGATGTGTGTGTAAGGATTAGAACAGAAGAGAAAGTTGTGACCGTCAGATGATATGGTTGTCTGTACAGAAAATCTAAGAATTTAAAGGACAACTGTTAAAGCAATTAAGATAATTCAGCTAACTTGCTGAATACAAGGCGAATATAAAATAATTAATAGTTTGCCTAAGGACTTAGAAACGAAGGTCATAAAAAGTAACTTGAAACGATATAACTTACAAAACCAACAACAACCAAAAATGAACCTAGGAATAACTCTAATAGAAGGTGTTCACAATCTTTTTGGAAAAAAGTACAAAATTTTATTGAAAGATATGATAAAAGACCTAACTAAATTACAAGACATATTATACCCATAAATAGGAATACTTAATATCAGAAAATATTTTCTGAACTTCTGTAAATTAAATGGAATTTCATTAAAATCCGAGCAATATATTTTTATGGAAACTGATTGTTTTAAAAAATTAATATGGGAGAGTAAAGTATCATGAATAGTTAAGACCATTTTAAAGACTTGTCTTACCATATAGCAACAGGATACCATAATATTTACAGGACGATGTGATATTGGTTCATAGACAAATAGATAAGTGGAATAGAATAGGAAGCCCAGAAACAGATGGAAGTGTACAAGAAATTTGGTTTATCATAGAGAAAGCTTTACAAATTAACAGAGGAAAGGGTGGGTGCAGTGGCTGCTGCACTACAGCCTGGGCAACAGAGCAAGACCCTGTCTCAAAACAAACAAACAAACAAAAAACAAATTAACAGAGAAAAGTGTTGGTGTGATTGATTTATTATATGAAAAAAATTTCCCTGACTTATGCCTTAAGCAAAAATAAATTTCATACAGATTAAAGATTTAAATGTGAAAAACAAAACTTGAAATTTTTAGATTAAAAAATGAGAATATGTTTATTATATTGGGGTAGGGAAGGATGTTTTAACTAAGCGCCCCAAAAAAGAAAAGACTACTTGATAATGAACTTCTAATAGTAAAAGTTTAAGTCATCATGAATGTAACTGAAAGATAATTGTCAGGCAGGGAAAAGTAATTCACAACACAGAAAAGAGATTTATATCAAATATATGATGAATTATTACAGACAAAGTAGAAAAATGATTTAAAAAGTCAACCACATCCCCTCCACCCCAAATAGGCAATGGATATGAGCAGACAAATCACAAAAACAGAAAGCATAATGATGAGTAAACAGGATAGTAATGTCACTAGTAATCTGGGTAAAAAAAAAAAAAAATGAAAACGAAGAATCATTTCATACCTATCAGATTAGTGAGATGTAAACATTAATAATACCAAATATTAAGCAGTGATGTGGACCAATGATTACTTTTTTAGATTGCAGTGGAAGTATAAATTGGTACAACCACTTTGGAAAGCTATTTTGTAATACACAAACATTTCAAAATTTGCAGCTGTTTTTGAAACAATAGAGTTTGGCAATATCCAGTGTATCTGATAATGTGCATATCCTATGACCATCAATTTCTTGTTTAGTCCTATTATCATGGAAAAGCTCTCATCAGAGACATAAAGATGTCCATTTGACGCATTGTTTGTAATAGTGAAAACTAGAACCAAACAAATCTCCACTAACAGGTGACCAAAAGCGTAAGATGTAGTGTCTTCCTATGATGCAAAACAACACAGCATTTAAAATGAATAAGCAAGAGCCATATGAATTTACATTGATAAATGTCAGGAATACATAGGTTGAGTGTATAAAATAGGTTTCCAAGTATTAAGTAATGTATGATTCCTTTTGCACATATTTTGGAAACCAGACAAAACAATATTATTTTAAAAATCTAGCCAGCCTACATGGCAGATAATGATAATATTTGGTTTTGGATTCAAAGAGAGGGAACTAGGATTTGGGCGTTCAACTTGATATGTAGTGTAAACATTTATTCATTGTTGGTGTTTCATGCATGCCTCTATGTGCTTTTCTGTATTTATAGTTTAAAAAGAAAATAAATGAATTAAGGAAAATAGTGCATAATAAACAGAAGTTAAGAAATCAAATACACAGCCATAAAAAAAGAACAAAATCATGTCCTTTAAGGCAGCAACATCAATGCAGCTTGAGGCCATTATTCTAAGCAAATTTATTCAGAAACAGAAAATTAAATACTGCATGTACTCACTTATAAGTGAGAGCTAAACATTGGGTATACATGGACACAAATATGAAAACAACAGATACTTGGGACTCCAAAAGTCGGGAGGGGGTGAGGTAAGGGTTGAAAAACCTTGGATACTATGTTCCATACTTGTGTGATAGGATCATGAAAGCCCAAACCTCAAAGCATTGTGCAATATACCCATGTAACAAACCTGCACATGTACCTCCTAAATCTAAAAAAAAAAGAAAGAAAACCATAACAATTCTATCATATAGTAACATTACAAAAAAGAAATCAAATAACATAAGGCTCCTTGATGGCATAGTTTCTTCTCACACTTTTGGCAAATAGCTAAGGTATCTAGATTCCATTGAGCATTGTATTGGGTGTATGGATTGTCTACAAGATAGATACAATTCTGGCTGAAACTCTGAAGAGAACACAGGCAAGTTAAATGATAATCACAATAGCATAAAAAGAAAAACTGTCAACATGTGGAAGTGTACAGCATTAATGCAGTTATGTAAGAGAACCACTGTATTGAGTAGAATGCCTCTGGATGTAACAGAAACTAGCTTAAACAATTATAGAAATTTATTGGTTTGAATAACTGGCACGTTTAAAGGTAGATCAGGATAAGTTTGATTCAACAGCTAAAAAACATCATCCACTAGCAAATTTCTTACCCCTTCTAAATTCTTCAATCCATGGGGGTCAGCTCAGTATGGATCTACTGTTGGCTCCCCCTTGTGGTGTTGGGTGATTACCAAATTATCACAGTTTTATGTTTTTCCTGTGCATGACCAGGGAGAGAGACAAGAGAGGCTGTTTTGGAAGAAACAAGTACAATTCTTTCTTTAGCAGCTTCCAGCAGATTTTTTTCCCCAAAGCCTTGATACTGCTGTATTCCCAACACTGGGCAAAATGAAGACTCTTAATTAAGATCTGTTCAACTGACCTGGATCTCCACCGATAATCGGCTCATAAAACACTCAGCGTAATATCAAAAAGTCCAGTGTTTGTAAGGAACAAAATGCTTTTGTCTTTTTAAATATTACCAAATATTTATTAATATTTAATTCATCTGTTTTAAAAATATTCAGCATTTTTCTTCGAAAAGTATTGTCTTGAGTTGTCAGATGTCATTTTTTAATACAGTCAGCCCTTTGTATCTGTGTGTTCCATGTCCACGAATTCAACTAACCATGAATAAAAAGTATTGGGAAAAAAAATACAACAAAAAGTTAAAAATTTTCAAAACCAATTTAGAATAACAATTTACATAATATTTATATTGTACTAGGTATTATAAGTAATCTGGAGATGATTTAATGTATACAGACGGATATGTTCAGATTATTTGCAAATACTACAGGGACTTGAGCATGCATGGATTTTGGCATCTACACTGTTTCTGGAAGGAATCCTGTGTGGATCTTGAGTGACATCTGTTTGTCTCTATTCTGAAAGTTATAATCACAAATTATAGAATATGCGACTATGTTACTTAGAAATGTATAATGATGTGCCGGGCATGGTGGCTCACGCCTGTAATCCCAGCACTTTGGGAAGCCGAGGCTGGCGGATCTCCTGAGGTCGGGAGTTTGAGACCAGCCTGACCAATATGGAGAAACCCCGTCTCTACTAATAATACAAACATTAGCTGGGCGTGGTGGCGTTCACGCCTGTAATCCCAGCTACTTGGGAGGCTGAGGCAGGAGAATCGATTGAACCCGCGAGGTGGAGGTTGCGATGAGCCCAGATCGCGCCATTGCACTCCAGCCTGGGCAACAAGAGCCAAACTCCGTCCTGCCCCGCTCCAAAAAAAAAAAAAGAAAGAAAGAAAAGAAAAAAAGAAATATGTAATGATGTGATAGAAAATAAGTGTGTAAGGATGATTATTTTTATCTTGAATATAAAATCATAAGGAACAATAAAAGCAGTAGGGGTAAATATGGATAAATAATTCATAAGTTGCTAAAATTCTACATAGCCTTGATATAAAAACCAGAAACTATAAAAAAAGATAAATTTAACTACCTCGAAATTAAAATGGAGTACCTAAAACTATAAAGAACAGTGGATATAGAAACAATGAACTAGTAATTAATATTTATAATACACGTGATTTATGGGTTAATTGCTGTAAATTATAAGAAATATTACAATATAAAATTACTTTATTGTAATAACTACAGGAAATAAAAAATGGCAAGAGTAATAAAACATAACCCACAGAAAAATGCAAATAACTAACAAATATATGAAAAGATGCTACATCTGACTACCAATGAAAGAAATATAAATTCAAGTAGTGAGATATTTTTCTTAGAAAATATTAGAACGATGAGCCTAGTGATGAAAACATTCCATTCTAGTGTAAACATTACATTCTACAATGCAAGTTAGCATAACTTTATGCAAAGCAGTTTGGAAATATCTATTTAAAATAAAATTACATTCAAAATTAAAATATTGATGATTTTCAAGTCAAAAATTCTACTTCTAAGAAGTTTTCCTGAGAAAAAGTTGCACAAATGCAGAAAGATTTATCTATGTAGGTATTCACTGCAACTCTGTTTTCATAGTAAAAATTAGAAACCTCTTAATTGTTCATCAGTTGCGAGCCAATTAAAAAACATACATATCTATGGAAATTATGCAATTCTTAAAATAGTATGTTATATCTATACATGCTGACAAAGATAACTACTGAAGTGATAAAAATTGCCAAACTATATACAACCTGATCAACATTTTTGTAAAATACATGATCTAGGTGTTTGAATGTGTATTTAAAAAATCCAGAAGAGTGTACATCATAGGAAAATTTATAATTATCTCTTGGGGGTGGGATTATGAAAAAGTAACACTTTTTATGTAAACATTCTACGTTGTTTAAATATTTTACAATGGGCATGTAACACTTTTGTTACCAGGAGTATATCTAATTTTACATATTTAAATACATAATTTTTACATTATGTTTTTATTACATTATAAATATAATTTTTATGACCTCTAAATGAAGGGATAAAAGCAATAAAAATGGAATATTGAAGTATGATGATTATTTTGAGATGGTGAATGGCAGGAGACTGTGACATTCTAGGGAGTTTATAACATCAGCACTTGGTACAGCACATTTTGCTTTGTAGGTACAAAAATGCTTACCGATGCTTCTCAAAATGTATAAAAGCCCATCGCCAATCAGCTTCTGAGGTTTTCTCTGATTATTAATGGTGATCCATTTTGCTTTAATAAAGTAAAATGTTCTATCTAATGATAGTTATAGCAGACAACCAAAACTATCTGACTATGAAAAAAAAAATCTCCCTTCTCTTTGTCCTATTTTATCATTTATTTACTAAGTATTTAGGGCTAAGGATCTAAAGATAAATAATAGTGAATATGCCTTTAAGTAACTTGAATTCTGATGAGAAGCCAAACAAATAATAAAGAAACAGAAGATAGGTTTTAATACATTGAAATAAAGTGATAGTTGAGTTAGAGTTGAAATAGGATTCGATGCTTAGAAATTAAGCTGGTCTCCCTGTATGTAATGGTAGATACTACATTTCACTTTTAGGTAGATTTTTACTCTGTGATAAAATACCTAATTATAATTGTCTCTTAGTTATATAAGTTAGGGTGAATATAGTTTGGGAAATTGGCATTTGGGACTTTTCATGGAGAGCCGAGAAAGATAATATTGTACAGCAACAGTCCCCAAACATTTTACAATCCCCAACCTTTTTGGTACCAAGGACTGGTTTCACCGAAGACAGTTTTTCCATGCACCAGGACAGAGAGATGGTTTTGAGATTATTCAAGTGCATTATATTTATAGTGCACTTTATTTCTATTATTATTACATTGCAATATATGATAAAGTAATTATACAACTCACCATCTTGTGGAATTGGTGGGATCCCTGAACTTGTTTTCTTGCAACTAGATGGTCCCATCTAGGGGTGGTGGGAGATAGTGACAGATCATCAGGCATTAGATTATCATAGAGAACATGTAACCTAGATCCTTTGCATGCACAGTTCATAATAGGGTCTATGCTCCTATGAGAGGCTAATGCCACCACTGATCTTACAGGTGGTGGAGCTCAGGCCCTAATGTGAGCAATGAGGAGTGGTTGCAAATACAGATGAAGTTACTCACCCACCACTCACCTCCTGCTGTGTGGCCTGGTTCTAATTAGGCTACAGAACAGTAGCAAGGGATGGGGCCAGTACCATTGCCTGGGGGTTGGGGACCCCTGTTGTACAGAGTGCAACAATTAGGAGACCCAATTACAGGATTAGCAGAGGGAATCACCCTGAGTGGCAAATATCCAAATCACAATGAGGTGGCCTAGTACTAACATGGCCACAGAGTGTGGTTGATGCTGTAAACTTCCATGGACCCAGCTATTCTGATACAGCAGTATTTTTAAGGAAAAAATATCTGAGCTTAGATATAAGCTAAAAAGTGGTAAGCTGGGTGCCCAACATTGACCCCATGAGGCCTTGCCATCAGTGTATGTCAAATTGGCAGAACAAGTCTTCAAATGATGGCATCATGAGCTAATAAGAAGAAACAGCGTGAGTGCATGAGATGTAGATTAAATAAATCTCTAGAGTATCTGGACAATGAGGGATAAGAGAGAATAATAGACATATTCTCAAATAGGTTAGGTGGCTCATGTTGTAATCCCAGTACTTTGAGAGGCTGAGGTGTGATGATTGCTTGAAGCCAGGAGTTTGAAACCAGCCTGGGCAACATAGCAAGACCCTGTATCTACCAAAAAAGTTTTTAAAAAATTAGCTGGGTGCCCAGGCACGGTGGCTCATGCCTGTAATCCCAGCACTTTGGGTGGCCAAGGCGGGTGGATCACTTGAGGTCAGGAGTTCAAGATCAGCCTGGCCAACATGGTGAAACCTCATCTCTACTAAAAATATAAAAATTAGCCAGGTGTGTTGGTGCTCACCTGTAATCCCAGGTAGTCAGGAGGCTGAGACACAAGAATTGCTTGAACCTAAGAAGTAGAGGTTGCAGTGAGCCAAGATTGTGCCACTACACTCCAGCCTGAGCAACAAAGCAAGATTCTGTCTCTCTCTCTCTCTCTCTCTCTCTCTCTCTCTCTCTCACACACACACACACACACACACACACACACACACACACACTAGCTGGACATGGTGGTGTGTACCTGTAGTCCCAGATACTCAGGAGGATGAGGCAGGGGGATTGCTTAAGCCCAGTCATTCAAGGATGCAGTGGGCTATGACCCCACCACTTCATTCCGGCCTGGGTGACAGAGTAAGACCCTGGCTCTAAAAAAATTGAAAGAAAATAAAAATAAAAATAAAAGGCAGCAAATGGATACCTGGGGAATAAGAAGATAGCAGTGGAGTGAAATAGTTTTGGATTAGAGTTGGGAAATTTGAGACTCTAAATATTGCTTTCTTCATTATAATTATGCCAATTTTAAAAGACAAGAGAATAAAGCAGAAGAAGGAGCTTCAGAGCTTGAAGACAAGGTTTTCAAATTAACCCATTCCAACAAAGACCAAGAAAAAAGAATAAGAAAAAAATGAACAAAGCCTCCAAGATGTTTGGGATTATGTTAAATGACCAAACCTAAGAATAATCAGAGTTTCTGA
This sequence comes from Papio anubis, assembly GCF_008728515.1. Taxonomy (NCBI): domain Eukaryota; kingdom Metazoa; phylum Chordata; class Mammalia; order Primates; family Cercopithecidae; genus Papio; species Papio anubis. Next base: position 83,516,319 of record NC_044978.1, read on the forward strand.
GAAGGAAGAGAAATCTGCAAGTTTGGAAAACGTATTTGGGGGAATAATTGAGGAAAACTTCCCCAGCCTTGTTAGAGACTAGACATTGAAATACAAGAAGCTCAAAGAACACCTGGGAAATTCATTGCAAAAGGATCATCACCTAGGCACATTGTCGTCAGGTTATCTAAAGTCAAAATGAAGAAAAGAATCTTAAGAGCTGCAAGGCAAAAGCATCAGGCAACCTATAAAGGAAAACCTATCAGATTAACAACAGATTTCTCAGCAGAAACCCACCAAGCTAGAAGCGATTGGGGCCCTATCTTCAGCCTCCTTAAACAAAACACTTACCAGCCAAGAATTTTGTATCCAGCCAAACTAAGCTTCATAAATGAAGAAAAGATACAATCTTCTTCAGACAAAAAAATACTGAGAGAATTCACCACTACCAAGCCACCACTACAAGAACTGCTAAAAGGAGCTCTAAATCTTGAAACAAGTCACGGAAACACATCAAAAGCATAAATCTCACGGGACCTATAAAACAAAAATACACTTAAAAAAAAAAGTTACACAGGCAACAAATAGCATGATGAATGGAATGGTACCTCACATCTCAATACTAATGTTGAATGTAAAGGGCCTAAATGCTCCACTTAAAAGATACAGAATTGCAGAATGGGTAAGAATTTGCCAACCCAAGTATCTGCTGCCTTCAAGAGACTCACCTAATACAAAGGACTCACATAAACTTTAAATGTGGAAAAACGACATTCCATGCAAATGGACATCAAAAGTGAGCAGAAATAGCTATTCTTGTATCAGACAAAACAAACTTTAAAGCAACACCAATTAAAAAAGACAAAGAAGGACATTATACAATGATAAAAGACTTGTCCAACAGAAAAATGTTAGAATCCTAAATATATATGCACCTAACACTGGAGCTCCCAAGTTTATAAAACAATTACTACTGTACCTAAGTAATGGACCTAAGAATTACTTATAAGTAATTCACTATAATTCCTTATAAGAATTACTTATAAGTAATTCCCTATAATAATTACTTATAACAATTACTATTGGACCTAAGACAATAACAAAATCATAGTGGGGGATTATAATACTCCACCGACAGCACTAGACAGGTCATCAAGAAAGAAAGTCAACAAAGAAACAATGGATTTAAACTATGCCCTGGAATAAATGGACTTAACAGATATTTAACAGAACATTCTACCCAACAAACACAGAATATACATTCTGTTCTTGAGTGCATGGAACTTTCTCCAACATAGACCATATGATAGGCCACAACACAAGTCTCAGTAAATTTAAGAAAATTGAAATTATACCAAGTACTCTCTCAGACAACAGTGGACTAAAACTGGAAATCAACTCCAAAAAGAACCCTCAAAACCATGCAAAGACATGGAAATTAAATAACCTGCTCCTGAATGATCATTGGGTAAAAAATGAAATCAAGATGGAAGTTAAAAAATTCTTCAAAGTGGCCTGTAATCCCAGCACTTTGGGAGGCCAAGATGGGCGGATCACGAGGTCAGGAGATCGAGACCATCCTGGCTAATACGGTGAAACCCCGTCTCTACTAAAAATACAAAAAACTAGCCAGGCGAGGTGGTGGACGCCTGCAGTCCCAGCTACTCGGGAGGCTGAGGCAGGAGAATGGCGTAAACTCGGGAGACGGAGCTTGCAGTGAGCTGAGATCCAGCCACTGCACTCCAGCCTGGCCTACAGAGCGAGACTCCGTCTCAAAAAAAAAAAAAAAAAAAAAATTCTTCGAAGTGAACAATAATACTGACATAACCTATCAAAACTTCTGGGATACAGCAAAGATCATGCTAAGAGGAAAGTTCATAGCCTTAAATGCCTACATCAAAAAGTCTGAAAGAGTACAAATACACAATCTAAGGTCATACCTCAATGAACTAGAGAAATAAGAACAAACCCAAACCCAGGAGAAGAAAGGAAATAACAAAAATCAAGGCAGAACTAGATGAAATTGACACACACAAAAATACAAAAGATAGATTAAACAAAAGCTGGTTCTTTGAAAAAATAAAACAAAATATGATACATCATTAGCAAGAATAACCAAGAAAAGAAGAGAGAAAATCTAGATAAGCTCAACTAGCAATGAAACAGGAGATATTACAACCAATACCACAGAAATACAAAAGATCATTCAAGGCTACTATGGATATCTTTACACACATAAACTAGAAAACCTAGAGGAGGTGGATAAATTGCTGGAAAGATACAACCCTCCTAGCTTAAATCAGGAAGAATCAGATACCCTGAACAGACCAATATACAAGCAGCAAGATTGAAATGGTAATAAAAAAAATTACCAACAAAAAAAATTCGGGACCAGACAGATTCACAGCTGAATTCTACCAGACATTCAAAGAAGAATTGGTACCAATCCTATTGACACTATTCCACAAGATAGAGAAAGAGGGAATCCTCCCTAAATCATTCTATGAAGGCAGTATCACCATAATACCAAAATCAGGAAAGGACATAACCAAAAAAAGAAAACTACAGACCAATATCCCTGATAAACATAGATGCAAAAATCCTTAACAAAATACTAGCTAATGGAATCCAACAACGTATCAAAAAGATAATCCACCATGATCAAGTGAGTTTCATACCAGGGATGCAGGGATTGCTTAACATATGCAAGTCAATAAATGTGATACACCACATAAACAGAATTAAAAGCAAAAATCACATGATCATCTAAATAGATGCAGAAAAAGCATTTGACAAAATCCAGCATCCTTTTATGATTAAAACCCTCAACAAAATTGACATAGAAGGGACATACCTTAATGTAATAAAAGCCATCTATGACAAACCCACAGCCAACATAATATTTAAAGGGGAAAAGTTGAAAACATTCCCTCTGAGAACAGGAACAAGACAAGGATGCCCACTTTCACCACTTCTCTTCAACATAGTACTGGAAGTCCTAACCAGAGCAATCCGACAAGAAAAACAAATAAAGGGCATCCAAATAGGTAAAGAGGAAGTCAAATTGTTGCTGTTTGCTGAAAACTCTAAAGACTCCAAAAAGCTACTAGAACTGATAAATGAATGCAGCAAAGTTTCAGGATACAAAATTAATGTACACAAATCCATAGCTCTGCTATACGCTAGCAGTGACTAAGCTGAGAATCAAATCAAGAACTCAACCGCTTTTACAATAACTGCAAAAAAAAAAAAAAAAAAAATACTTAGGAACATACCTAACCAAGGAGGTAAAAGACCTCAACAAGGAAAATTACAAAACACTGCTGAAAGAAATCACAGATGACACAAACAAATGGAAACATATCCCATGCTCATAGAAGGGTAGAATCAATATTGTGAAAATGACCATACTACCAAAAGCAATCTACAAATTCAATGCAATTCTTATCAAAATACCATCATCATCCTTCATAGAACTAGAAAAAACAATCCTAAAATTCACACAGAACCAAAAAAGAGCCCCCATAGCCAATGCAAGACTAAGCAAAAAGAACAAATCTGGAGCCATCACATTATCTGACTTCAACCTATACTATAAGGCCATAGTCACCCAAACAGCATGGCACTGGTATAAAAATACACACATAGGTCAATGGAACAGAATAGAGAACCCATAAATAAACCCAAATACTCACAGCAACTGATCCTTGACAAAACAAACAAAAACATAAAGTAGGGAAAAGGCCCTATTCTACAAATGGTGCTGGAATAATTGGCTAGCCACATGTAGGAGAATGAAACTGGATCCCCATTTCTCACCTTATACAAAAATCAACTCAAGATGGATCAAGGACTTAAATCTAAGGCCTGAAACTATAAAAATTCTAGAAGATATCCTCAGAAAAACCCTCCTAGACCCTGGCTTAGGCAAGGATTTCATGACCAAGAACCCAAAAGCAAATGCAATAAAAACAAAGATAATTATCTGGGACTTTAATTAAACTAAAGAACTTTTGCATGGCAAAAGGACCAGCCAGCAGAGTAAACAGACACCTCACAGAGTGGGAGAAAATCTTTACAACCTATCCATCTGACAAAGGACTAATATCCAGAATTGACAACAAACTCAACTAAATCAACAAGAAAAAAAAAAAAAACAATCCCATCAAAAAGTGGGCTAAGGACGTGAACAGACAATTCTCAAAAGAAGATATATAAATGGCCAACAAACATATGAAAAAATGCTCAACATTGCTAATGATCAGGGAAATGCAAATCAAAACCACAATGCGATACCACCTTACTCCTACAAAAGTGGCCATATTAAAAAACTCAAAAAATAATAGATGTTGGCGTGGATGCAATGAAAAGGGAATACTTCTTTTTTTATTATTATTATTATACTTTAAGTTCTAGAGTACATGTGCACAACGTGCAGGTTTGTTACATTTGTATACATGTGCCATGTTGGTGTGCTGCACCCATCAACTCGTCAGCACCCATCAACTCATCATTTACATCAGGTATAACTCCCAATGCCATCCCTCCTCCCTCCCCCCTCCCCACAGTAGGCCGCAGTGTGTGATGTTCCCCTTCCCATGTCCAAGTGATCTCATTGTTCAATTCCCACCTGAGAGTGAGAACATGCAGTGTTTGGTTTTCTGTTCTTGTGATAGTTTGCTGAGAATGATGGCTTCCAGCTGCATCCATGTCCCTACAAAGGACACGAACTCATCTGAAAAGGGAATACTTCTACACTATGGAAAACAATGTGGAGATTCCTTAAAGACCTAAAAGTAGAACTACCATTTGACCCAGCAATCCCACTACTGGGTATCTACCCAAAGGAAAAGAAGTCATTATATGAAAAACATACTTGCACTGCATGTTTATAACAACACAATTCGCAATTGCAAAAATGTAGAACCAACCTAAATGCCCATAAATCAACAAGTGGATAAAGAAACTGTGGTGTATATATACAATGGAATATTACTCAGCCATAAAAAGGAATGAATTAATAGCATCAGCAGCAACTTGGATGGGATTGGAGACTATTATTCTAAGTGTAGTAACTCAGGAATGGAAAGCCAAACATCATATGTTCTCACTCATAAGTGGGAGCTAAGCTATGAGGATGCAAAGGCATAAGAATGGCACAATGGACTTTGGGGACTCAAGGGGAAAGGGTGGGAAGTGGGTGAGGGATAAAAGACTACAAATTGGGTTCAGTGTATGCTGCTTGGGTGATGCTCAAAATCTCACAAATCACCACTAAAAAACTTACTCATGTACCCAAATACCACCATATTTCAAACTATGAAAATAAAAAAGTTTAAATAAATGAATAAGTAAAAGATAAGGGAATAGAAGCTCAGGAAGTTAACAAAATCAACCAAAGGTACCCACCTTTTAAGCAGCAGGAATGGGAATGAAACCCAGAGTGCTGAGTAATACAGCTGATGTGTCTCATCATGTTTACCTGACTACCTTCTTGGTGTATCCCTTTGAAATCTAATAGGCACCTCAAATCGGACTGGACAAAATAGGACTCTTGATTTTTCTGTCTGCTCTCCAAATTCACTTCCCCACAGGTTTTCCCAATTTCAATTACGACCTTATCCATCCAGCTGCTGCGGCTCCCAACTTAAGAGGCTCCTTAATTTATCTTTGCCATACAACTCCCTCCAGTTAATCAGTAGATCCCACAGGCTCTATCTCTAAAATATACTGCCATTAATATTGCTCATCTATCATTTTTTGTTCTGATGATGGCAATAGCCTCTAAGTTGGTCATCTAGTAGAATAAGCCTTAAAATAGTTACATCATATGCTGCTAAGAACTCATGTCTTCTTAATAATTTATCCTCCACACAGAAGTCAAAGTGAGCCTCCCCTTTAGACATTTGTTGGAATTGAGTAAGGTGTCAGCCTCCATGGCCTTTGGCTGTAGCTTATGGGGGAGCACCTTGTTCTGTTCCCCAAGCAGAGGAGAGGAGAAATGTCATAACACTCTATCAACTGTGGAAATAAATGAAGGACACCCAAATGAGAAGTGAGGTTATTTACTTAGAGCTGTGCTATAGCAGATGTGTCAGCCACCATCAGTTACATTTGGCAGAGACTCAAGGCAGACAGGCAGGACAGTGGGAAGCCTTTCAGGTATGCTCTGATTGAAACTGTTGGCCCAAGGAAACTAGAGGAAGGCAAACTAGAAGTGCAGCATTTTACATGATTGGTTTGAGGAGTATAATTGGCTTTCTCTGGCTGGTCCTGAGTTGAAAAAGGGGGCAAGAAATAGAGACGTGGCTGGGCGCCATGGCTCACACCTGTAATCCCAGCACCATGGCAGGCCGAGGTGGGCAGATCACTTCAGTGCAGTTCTGGACCAGTCTGGGCAACATGACAAAACCCCATCTCTACTGAAAAATAAAAAAATAAAAAAATAAAAATTAACCAGGCTTCATGGGGGCTAAACATTAGTCTCCAGATACTCAGGAGTCTGGGGTGGGAGGATCACTTGAGCCTGGGAGATTGAGGCTGCAGTGAGCCAATATCATGCCACTACCCTCACAGCCTGGGCAACAGAGTAAGACCCTGTCTCAACATCAACAAATAGAGAAGCTGGCAGTCACTGACCAAGTCTTGACTGTTCTGACCAATTGCTACAGAGGTTGTGGTTTGGCTTCTCTGGCTGATTGTTGCAGCTGTGGGTTAGAGTTCTTTTGACATATATGCATATATAGTCCAGCCATTATTTGTTTGCATATTCAGCCTTTATGATTCTTCCTGTGAAAAAGTCCTTTTTCATCTTTTTGAATCTTTAAGTCTCCCCTCATCAAGGTAGGCCAGATCAAATCACCTGATTAATTTTTAGGCTGCCTCTTTTGAGTCACTCTTCAGTTATGGAGAGTATGATATGTCTTTTTATAATTTGTGGATAACAAAACATTTTGTTCTCAAGTTTAGAGCCTCACTCAGAAACTGATAAAACAGTAAAAGTCCTATGACATCCTATTACATAAGTATCAGTAAAGAGGACTCATTTGAGAAGTTTGGCAGCAAAAAGTGGAAGATAAATTAAATAGTTATTAGAATGAGCAATCAGGCAAACAAGAGTCCCTCCCCTCTCTTCCTTTCCTTTTCCTTCCCCTCCTTTTCCTTCCCCTCCCTCTCCTTCCCTTCCCTCTCCTTCCCTTCCCTCTCCTTCACCTCCCTCTTCTTCCCCTCCCTCTTCTTCCCCTCCCTTTTCTTCCCCTCCCTTCCCCTTCCTTCCCCTTCTTTTCTTCTTTTTTTTCCCTTAAGGCATACGCCTTCACAATAAAATCCACACTCCTTAGCATGGCTAGATCCCTCAGGACTAAGTCCAACTTGGTCCTGCTCATCTCATTTGCTATGACTCCCAGACACAATTATGTATTTCCACTACTAGTAGCTGCTGGGAAAAGCAGTGTAATATAGATGACAGAGAGACCAACATGTACTCAGATTAAAAGACTGCCTCAAAAATCTAGGATTGGTGGCCGGGCATGATGGCTCACACCTATAATCCTAGCACTTTGGGAAGCCAAGGTGGGCAGTTCACTTGGGGTCAGGAGTTCAAAAGCAGCCTGGCCAACATGGTGAACCCCATCTCTACTAAAAATACACAAATTAGCCAGGTGTGGTAGTGGGTGCCTGTAATCCCAGCTACTTAGGAGGCTGAGGCAGGAGAACTGCTTGAACCCAGGAGGTGGAGGCTGCAGTGAGCTGAGATCATGCCACTGCACTCCAGCTGGGGCGACAGAGCAAGACTCTGTCTCAAAAAAATCAATCAATCAATCAATCAATCAATCTAAGGTGGGTTGTTAAGAATATGAGCTAGCTTTATTCACAACAGCAGCAATTGCAACAATTTCCATTTTTTTCTATACAATAAAATAACAAAATTGTCCATTTCTTGCTCAGCCTAACCTCTTACAAGAATGAAGTGAGAGAAAAAAAATAACATCTTTAGTAAATTGTTGTAAATACAATACAGAAACAGAGCACTTCACTTGGAATTTCAAATAATAATTTCAGGAATTGTCAGTGTTAGTGTTCTGAGTTCTGACTTTGAAATGAAAGGGGAGGCTGAATAAGAGGACCTATGATGGCTGAGGAAAAAAGACAAGGCTATAATGAGACAATCTGGTAGGGCAAGGATGTATGCATGTATCACATAGGCCAAGTGTGGACCACTTTGGCTGTCTTGCAAGGAACTGCTCAAGAAGACTTTCTGGAAATGTGAGATGACACAGACGGTCTCCTAAGAACTCACAAAACTATCCAATGAGAAAAAGTATCAGGTTTTTTTTTTTTGGTGGGGGGGGGCAGTGCCAAATGGCAAAACTATACAAGCTAAACAGCAATATTTCTACTTTCTATTTCTGTTCACTTCTACCATACCATCACTGCAAAAGCCACAAGTAGCATAGTGACTAGGAGAGAAAGGAACTAAATTTTCTTTTCCCCTCAAATTCAGATATTTTATTTCTTTGTGTCAACCTTTATTTTTTGCCAAGACTTCTGAAATAATTGCTAAGAAAATTACTCTGCCTCTCCTCTGCCATAGATGATGACGTGCTTGGTTAAATTATGAGTAAAGAAGCCATCTGTAAAATATTAAAGGATTAATATTATAGATAAATTAGACAAGTACCGCACCCTCCCATTGAATTATAGTTCTAATGAAGCACATCTCTTAAACTGTTATTCCACTTTGAGAAAACCACGAATTAACTTGAAATTTTGAAGGAAGCCCTCTGATTGCTCACTGGACCATGGCTGTCCCAGCAATTGGCCTCTACTGATATTAGAAAGGAAAAAAAAAACAAAACAAACAAACACAAAGGAACACTCTTCCAGAGTTCCATATGGAACCTTGGATCAGGTAGCCCACCAGTCTTCTCATCTCTCTTACCTTCCACCATTTCCTGAACAGCAGAGCTCTCTGCTGCACTTCCTTCTGAATTCATTACCCATTCTTGTCTTTGCGAATCACTCTTCCCATTCTGTCCTTGGAACTGCTATCTCCATGTAAACACATCCTCTTACAACTTCAGATGTTCTAAAAAAACAATCTATTGGCTTGCCTTAACCGATTCTGGACATTTCTCATAGTTTCCATCTTCCTTCTGGTTTTTTCATATTGAAAACTCTTCATTCCCTTACTTGCCACATGTCCCAGAGTTTGCTGGAATATTAGAACTTTTCCTTTCCTCTCTTGCAATTTTTCACCATTATAGCTATTCTGTGCACTGACCAATACAGTAGCCACTTGATACATGTGACTATTAAGCACTAGGAGTGTGACTAATCCAAATTGAGATCTGTTCCATATGTAAAACACACCCCAAAGTTTGAAGACCTAGTATGAGAAACAGAATGTAAAATATTTAACAAATAATTTTCTATTGATTATATGTTGATAACGATTTGGGCATACTCAGTTAAATCAAATAGAAAATCAATTTCTTGTTTATTTTTACTTTTTGAAAATGTAGGAAATAGAAAAGTTTATATATGTAGCTCACATTATATTTCTATTATAAAGTGATAGAGATTACATAATTTTACAAAACGAATAAAAACTTATGTGATTAGTTTTTTCATGTACTCTGTGCCTATTGTGTACAGGCATTAATGTTGAGGCAATGAATAACATGCTTGTGGTTTATGGAGCTTACATTATAGTGAGGGAAGAGATCATATATAAACTACCAGTACATACAAAGTAAGTAGGATGTTGATACATGCTATGGAAAAAATAAAGTAGGGTAAAGAGAATAGGAAATGTTGGAAATGAGGACATGGGCTTCTGTAATTAGGGATGGCCTCACTGGAAAGGTAGTAATTGAACAGAGAACTTCAAGAATTCAAAGAATAAGCCATGGGGGTGCTGGGGAAGAAATGTTTAGATCAGAGCAAGTGCAAAGGACTTGAGAAGGACATAGGTGTGATGAGTGTAGCAACGGCAATGGGACAAACATCACTGGAATGGAGTAAGTGAGACAGGAATTATGAAGTAAGAGAGGTGGTATGTGAGACAGTGGGGACATGGAGGATCGTATTATATTAGGCAGGGCCTGGAGGGTATTGAAAGGCCTCTAGCTTTTATTTTGGATGAGGTGAGAAGCCAGTGGAGGATGTTGAGCAGAGGTGTGACATGCTCTCACTTAGATTTTAAAAGAATGGCTCTTGCTGTCGTGTTGATAAGAGAGTAGTAGTAGGTAAGGACTGATGAGAAAGCAACTATTGCAATAACACAGCAAGAACTGGATGGTGGTTGGCTAGGATAGGTAGTAATGGGGTTGAATTCAGGATATATGTTGAAGATACAGGAACTTGGATTTGCTGGATATGGGAAGTGGGAAGAAAAAGGAGCCAAGGATGACTCCAAAGTGGTAGCTCGGGCGACTGGCACGATGAAGGGGCCATTTATTGAGAAGGAGCATGTTGTGGGAAGTAGAGGAAGGAATCTATATTTGGCCATCAATTTGAGGGGTAGAAACAAAGTGCTAAGTTTAAAAAAAGGAGAGGGAAAAACCTATCTCAGGGTGTCAAGAAGTTTTCTTAGAGTTCATGACACTTTGAGCTATGCCTTAAAATATAGGTGAGGTTTTTCAAGGCAAGAAAGTAAGAAAGCGAAAGCAGTGTCCTGCCCCTTGAGCTAAGAAGAACACAGGCAAAGGAAATGGGAAAGCCCAGACTGTGTTTGGAATGGTGATTCTTATGATCTGGTTGCAGCACACGATACATGTAGGAAACTGCAGAGAAATCAGTTTGGAAAAGCAGACTGGAACAAGATGGTGATAGCCTTATGTACTCAGTTAAAGGGTTTGGACTTGATTTGTTAGACAAGGAGTATACCCTGGAGAATTTTTGGCAAAGGAGGAATACTATTGGTTTCTACTTCAAGAAGATAATAGTAAAATGTGGGTGGATATTTGAGGGGCGGTGCGGAGGGGGACGGATAGTTTGAAAGCAGGACGGCAATTAGGCAATTGTGCTGGACATTTTCTATTTGTTTCTCTAGATTTGCTTTCTATCCTTCTCTACCCTGCCTTGTGCTTCTAATGGCTAACTTTTATGGACTATTTAAACAGGCTAATTTTACCCGGTAATTTATTATTGATGTTGGCCATAGGAAACACAGCAGGAGAAATGAGAGCAGGTAGAGAACCAGGCCAGAGTGGTTATTATCCTGAGTCCTTCCCTGCCAGGAGTGTTACCTTGAAGGCCATAAGGAACTCCTATCAGGAACCTGGGGTCTGCTCTCTCTCGTCTCTTTTGGCCCAGGGGCAAACAAGCTTCCTTGCTGTAACTAAAAGAGGATGCTTCATGGTCCCTTGTTAATTTGACTTAACCCTGCTCACACCCCTGCAGAGTCCCTTCATTAAACTGTCCTCAGTGACCGTGTTTGAGCCTGCCATCCATTTGCCACTATAACTCCATAGTTTACTTTTATTTCAAGTAAAAGAAATCAGAGAAGTCAGCAGTGGGACTAGCCAGTATGATAGATTCATGGCCATCTGGTGTCTAGAATTCTTTCGTCACACTAGTGCTGGCTTCCAAGATGGCTATTGGCACACTGACCATTACTACCAATCTATATACAGCAGGAAGGAGGATGGAGGAGGGCAAAATGGGCTCAATTCCCAGCAGATTTCAAGAAGTCTTCCAGAAAGTCTTCTGTAACACTTTTGTTTCCATCTTCACTGGAGTTCATGAGAGTTAAGTTCATTGGCAAAAACTTCATCACATGGATATGCCTAGCTACAAGTGAGGCTAGGGAATGATTTTACTAGCTGGGTACCTTGCCACTCAAGATAAATTTGGGGTTCTATTATTAAGGAAGAACTGTAAAATAATAGGTAGTTACAAGCCTCTGCAACAGGAAGCTGGTTAAAATATCCAGAAAAAAATAGTACAGGTAACAAGTGCCTGAGAATGGGGGAAGGAGGAAAAGTGGATGATAGATATTGTGAGATATGGACAAGACTAGATCTTAATGATGAAATAGGCCTTCTTAGCATTTGACAATATTTCACTTAAGCCTCTTCTAATCTATTAAAATATTTATTTTACTGAATATACAAGTGCCTAAAAGCTACCTGTTGAGGAAAAAGAAGTGTATTTAAGTAAGTCTGAAGAGAAGTGGCCAGGAAACACAAAGATACTAGAAATTTTCATTTTAACAGCTTTGGTAATGTTGAGTAAGTATGGAGCCAAAGCAAAGGACAAAACTTGCGAGTTTTTCATTGACCTAAATAAGCTCACCAAAATGGAATGGTCACTATTCTTACAGGTATTGAATTGATTTTATGGATCCCTTTCAGCAAAACTCACCAGCTCCAAAAAAGGCAAAGTTCAGTGATACTGATAAGAATTAACAATTCCTGATGTGTCAAAGGTCTGAACCTATGAGAAACAAGTTTCGTTGGTGAGCTGAGTATTAGGAAAAATAGAACCTTAAGTTAGTCTCTTAAATTTTAATTGATACATAGCATTTTTCAAGGTTTTTATGTTTGTTGATTACACAAAATATGGAAATACTATGTCTTCTCTATATAAGATTTTATATTATTCCAGATACAAAACTGTATCTCTGAAAGCTAAGTTTGATATACAATATGTACAATATGCTTGTACGTATTTGAAACGTATTTTCTTTTCAAAGTCTTTTCAAAGTGGTTGAGTTAGTAATTAACAGAACACTGCTCTAGAGGTCATTATATAGGAAAAAAGAATCCGAACCTTTAAATACATTGTGATCTATATTTGTTCCTGGTTTCTAAAATAAGAAACAAATTTAGAAGTGTATGAAAAAATGTAGCCAGTTCACTTTTTCATTGCAATATATATTTTAACACAGTCATGGTGACTGGCTTTTTTAATGTAATGGTAAATGTATATTCTAATCTAGTTTACCAAGTACTAGATTTGGCATTAGGATTCTTTTCTTTCCAAAGAAAACTACTGTCCTAATTTTTTTATTACATTTGGCTTGTAATTTACCAAATATAAATTAGTCAAATTGTGCTTTATTCTTTTTAAAAAGAGAACATTCTAGGTTAGCTTCTCTTTGCTACCCATCATGCTTCTGTGTCACTATTAGAAAATACGTATTTATCCAGTGCTAGGGTAAAGATTACTGAAAAAAAAAAAGAAAAAAAATACACACATCACAAGAACAGAAAACCAAACACCGCATGTTCTCACTCATAAGAGGGAACTGAACAATGAGAACACTTGGGCACAGGAAGGGGAACATCACACACTGGGGCCTGTTGTGGGGTGGGGGGAGGGAGGAGGGATAGCATTAGGAGATATACCTAATGTAAATGACGAGTTAATGGGTGGAGCACACCAACACGGCACATGTATACATATGTAACAAACCTGCACGTTGTGCACATGTACCCTAGAACTTAAAGTATAATAATAATAATAATAATAATAATAAATACACACTTGTAAGACCCATCATGGCTTATATACCCAGAACTCTGTAATTCATTTCCTTTGCCACAGTTTAACTTGTAATATTCATTTAACAAATGTACATCAAATTCTTACTAACCTCAGGCTCTGTGCTAGGAGCTAGGTGCTTAACTTTGAGCTGAATGTATTGGCTAGCTCTGTATATTTGTAGTTGATTATATACGTCTTTTTTGTGTAAGAGTTTTTTGATGTATGGAGAGGAACAATCAAAAGTATTTGTACTTTAATTTTTAGCTTATTAAATTCATGTATTAGTGTACTTACTAAACTCACATATTTACATCAGTGGTAAATTGGGTTAACCAAACACTACATGTTCTCACTCATAAGTGGGAGCTGAACAATGGGAACACAAGGACACAGGGAGGGGAACCATATATACTGGGGCCTGTTAGGGGCTGGGAGAAGGGAGAGCATCAGGATAAATAGCTAATGCACGTGGGGCTTAATACTTAGGTGATGAGTTAATCTGTGCAGCAAACCACCATGGTACATGTTTACCTATATAAGAAACCTGCACATCCTGCACGTATATCTAGGAACTTAAAATAAAATATGATATTTGAAAAAGGAAAAAAAAAAAAGATAAACAGTAATTCCACATTTAGTATGACTAAACATAAATAGCAGAGAAAATACACACAAATACAAGGACTATAAAACATTTTTCTGCATACCTTTAAATTTGTTCTAAAATAATATTATGAGTTTGATTAATAGTCTCAATATTTCTTTTGTTGTTGTATAATGTTTTTACTATACTTAATTTTGTATCTTTCTAAAGTTTTACTTACACTATGTTGACATAATATTTCTAGAAGTGATAATCTTTCTTGCTAAAAAACGAAAAAACAAACACAAAAACAAACTAACAGAAATGAGTTTTTTCAAACCAAGGTCATAGGATTTGGTTTAGCAATCAATTGATGATGGGATGGAGACTAGAACTTAATTGTTTCTCCCAAGTAGATTCAAAATCAAAATAATGACTATTTTTTGTGGTTAAATTTTGCAGCCAGTTGTCTCTCCTAAAATGATGCATTTCTCAAGTATTCATTGGTTAGTAGTGTCATCTATGTCTTCTCGTCATAACATATTGACCTGGTCCGTTAGCATTATTACAACTTAAAAAATTTTTTTATTCGTATTATAATTTGTAAAGCCTCATGACAGTTTAATTTCTTGAGGTGCAAGAATGAGACCACACATTTTTCTTTAAGACATTTGGCTAACTCAAAAATCTTTTTTTTTTTTTTAAGACAGAGTCTCGCTCTGTCGCCCAGGCTGGAGTGCTGTGGTGCAATCTTGGCTCACTGCAACCTCCGCCTCCAGGATTCAAGCAATTCTCCTGCCTCAGTCTCCTGAGTAGCTGGGATTACAGGCATGTGCCACCACGCCTGGCTAATTTTTGCATTTTTAGTAGAGATGGGGTTTCACCATGTTGAGACCACCAGGTGGTCTCAAACTCCTGACCTCGTGATCCACCCGCCTCGGCCTCCCAAAGTGCTGGGATTACAGGCGTGCACCCGGCCCCCTCAAATACTTTTGAGCATGTCTTCTTCTTGGTTATTGTGTGCTCATCTTCTGTTATAGCTACTTTCCACTTGATATTATATGTGAGTACAAGACTAATTAGTTCTCTTTGTTATTAATACAATTTGTACCTTTTATAGACTATATAAACATTTGACAAACTATTACAGTGACTATACCATTTTTCATTTCTTCCAGCAATGTATGAGAATTTTAATTACTTGTGTCTTTTCAATAATTAATATTGTTAGATTTAAAAATTTTAACCACCTTATTGGATATGTAGTGATACCTCACTGTGGTTATAATTTGTATTTTCCTGATGACTAATAATATTAAACATCTTTTCATGTGCTCATAGGCTATTTGTATCTTCTCTGGTAAAGTATCTATTTGTATTGGTTTGTTCATATTATTAAATTATAAAAGTTATTTTATAAATTATAAAAGTAACTTGTAATTATAAAATTTATAAAATTATAAACTTAATTATCAAATTATACAATATAATAAAATAATTGTTTGTAATTAAATATTAATATAATAATTATAACATTATTAAACAAATATAAATTTAATTATAAAATTATAAGTTATAAAAGCTATCTATTTCAGATTCAAATCTTTTGTCAAATGTATGTAATGTGAATATATTCTCCATTCTGTGGCTTGCCTGTTCATTTTTCTTCACAATGTCTGTTAAAGAGTCAATTTTTTTTTTATTTCAATAAACACTGATTTATCATTTCTTTTCATGGCTCCTGCTTTTTGTTTCTTTCACCCATCCTGAATTCAAAAACATTTATTTCTATGTTTTCTTAAAACATTTTTAGAGTTGTATTTCTTTCATTTATATCCATGATTGATTTCTAATTAATTTTGATATGTGGTATGAAGTAAAGGTGCAGGTTAATTTTTTTTTCCTATGTGTGTCCAATTGTTCTGGTACTAGTTTTTAAAAGACTGTCCTCCCCATTGGATTACCTTCTATCATTCTTGAAAATCAACTAACCATAGATATGTAGGGCTATTTCTGAACTCTCCATTATGTTCCATATATTTACTTATTTATTTATTCTTTCATCAACAGCTCACTCTTGATTGATCTTATATTTATAATCTTAGAGTCGAGTGGTATATGTTCTCTAACGTGGTTCTTCTTCAGAATTGCTTTGTCCTTTGCATTTCCGTATAAATTTTATAATCAGCTTGTAAATCACTCACAGAAAACATTTTGGGATTTGATATGGATTAGTTTCAATCCATAGATCAATTTGGGGAGAACTGTCAGCAGCATTGGCTCTTCAAATTCATGAATATGGCATATTTCTCTATTTATTCAGGTCTTTAAAAATTTGTCTCTGTGATGTTTGTTGGTTTTCAGAAGCAGATGTTGCACATACTTTGTTATATTTATCTCTTAAAATGTCACGTGTTGATACTATTGTAATTGGAATGTTTTATAACATATTCCAATTGTTTGTTGCCAATATATAGAAATGCAGTTGATTTTTGTATGCTAGCTTTCATTTGGGGACCTTACTAAAGCCACTCATTAGCGAGTAATATTTTGTATATATTTGAGGATTTTTCTATGTACATGATCATTTTGTCTGCAAATAGCATTTTTTATTTCTTTCTTTGCAATCTCTATGGCTTTTATTTCTTTTTCATGCTTAATGCACTGGCTAGTAACTCCAGTAAATGTTGACTGGAAATGGAGAGAGCAGACATTCTTGTCATGTTCCTGATCTTAGGAATGAGGATCCCAGTTCCTGACCATGAAGAAATTTTCTCAGCTCCAAGAGACCGCTGTGCTTACTTGGGTCCCGCAACCAGTACCATCATGTGGAATGTGTCTTTAGGCAGAAAGCCTAAATTGTAGGGCTCATTTCATTTGTTTCCCTTCTCTCATTATTTCACTGTAGCCTTACATTCAGAGTAGATAGATAAGTATCTATACATCAGTATTCTCTATTTAAATCAATAAAATTTAACTCATTATATTCACAATATTTTGTATTATGACTGCTTTTTATACATTTCAGTTAATTTTTAACCTTTGATTATTATAAAGTCAAGGCTTTTCAGAAACTCAATCTCTTCAGTAACCACAATAATGCTACTAATTATATTTTGGTTTTCAAATTATAAAAACTTGACTAGTAGAATTCCCTTAAAATTCTCAACTGGCAGCAATTTTGCTCCCCTCAATGGGGAGAAATTTAGCAAAGTGTAGAGACATTTCCATTCGTCACAAGTGGGGGTACTACTGACATCTAGTGGGTAGAGGCCAGGGTCACTGCTGAACATCCTATAGTGCACAGGATGCTCCCCATAGCCCTCCTCCAAAACAACCAAATCCCAGAAAGTTTTGGATCTCTTCTACTGGTGAACTGGATAAGCCTCAGAGACACTGGAAAAAGCATTCAGAAAAAAATTAAAAGGTCAATAGACCAGATGCTTGAGGTAGAAAGCTGTCAGCTTGTAAGAAAAATGTCCAGTACTGTTGGTAAACTCAATAGTTCTGCTAAATTTCATGAAGTTTAGGACTGTGTCTTATTCATATTTGGACTCTAAGAGTTCCAAACACAATGCTTTTCATATTGTTGTGCTCAGTAGTATTTTCTGCATGGAATTGCAAACATTTATAATGTATAACAAAACATCATATTGACAAGAAAACAAATTTCAAATAAATGACATAATCAAATCCATGATTATCACTCATCCCTTCTGATGATTTATTTCACTAAAGTTTACTAATGTTTTTATTGTCATCTATCTGAGTTGGATACTTCAGATATTGTCTACTTCCTATAGGAGAACAACTATTTGTTCATTACAATAGAAACTGCCAGTTGCTTCAAAGTATATATTCTCCCCCTTCTTTTTGGTAATATAACCCCATAATTTTTGCTTAGTGCTTTACTACCCAGCTAAAGACTATATTTCACAGCCTCTTTAAATCTTGGTATAGTACTTAGACTAAGTTCTGGCCAACAAAATTCAGTGGGGACTCTGTGGAATGTTCAAGAAGCCTCCTTAAAAGGAAGAGCATGCATCATTGCTTGCTTGCTTTCTCCTTTATTCTTACTGAATCTTGGATAGGATGGCAGAAGCTCTACTAGCAATGGGCCATTAAGGGAAGGCCATATCCTAGGGATGGTAGAACCATGCACTGGAAAGTACGTAATCTCCTCCTAGAATCACTAAACTATATCTGAATTGCCTAATCCTAGACTTTTTTCTAAGACAGTGGTAAAATTCAATTTTGACTAGCCATTATTGTTTGAGTTTTTCTGTTATATGCAAGGAAACCAAATTGCAGTCAATCCAACCATTTGAAAAAAGTGTTACAATATTTTATCATTGTTAATTTTATGAGACACGATTAGTCAGATTTTTCACTGTGTTACTATTGCATAGCAATAGCTCCTGAAATCTCAGGAGATTAAAACAGCAAATTCTTTTCTTCTTTGGGTCTGCATGTTGCCTGTTACTCATCTGATCTTGGACGTGATAATGCTTTTGGCTGGGCTTGCCTGCACTCCAAACTCCAGGTTCAGATTAGGTCTGCTCCACATGTTCTTATCATTACTTTTTGAGTAGATATGAGTTATCATGAACTTTTCAGTCCAGCAGCTACATGAAATATCTTCTTCTCAAGGTTGAATAACAAAAGTGCAAGAGGCTAAGCCAAATCATGCAAGCACACTTAAAGTCTCTACTAATATTTTACTGGCCAGAGCAGGTCACATGGCCAAGTCCAACAACAATATGATGGGAAAATATACATACTCGATTGAGAGGAATTGCAATGACACTTGGTGAAGAGTGTGAATGAATAATTTTTGAATGGAGAAAGAGTAAAGAATCTCTTATGAAGATCTTGGACAAGTTACAGAAATCTTAGAAAGGTTACATTTACCTTTGTGACTCTGTTTTTTAAATTTGTGAAACTATAGTGTCAGGATAGATTACTATACCTTTAGCTTTAAACTTATGTTCCTATTATTCCATATCATTTTGTGTTTCCTTCTTGGTTCTCAGAAAACAGAGTTATCGAAGTGTAATGCTAGAGAAGTTTTCTTTTTTTAAATGCTGATTAGGGTAATTGAATTTTAATTTAAATGAGGAAGGGTAAAACCCTTATAAGGGATTATAAGGGATTTTCCTCTGCAAAATATTTTATCTTACCTTTAAAAAAACAAATAAAAAAGAGTCATAGTGTCACAGATCACGCAAATGTTTGGATTCAGATGGTAAAATCTTGTTAAAAGGGAGTCGTTAATGTCACCAATCTTGACAGTCATATCCAGCCTGAGGGTATGGATATGGTAAGAATCTTCTCTTTTTTTAAATTTAATTTAATTTTATTTTTTATTTTTGAGACGGAGTCTTACCCTGTGGCCCAGTCTGGAGTGCAATGGCTTGATCTCAGCTCACAACAACCTCCACCTCCCGGGTTCAAGCGATTCTCCTGCCTCAGCCTCCCGAGTAGCTGGGATTACAGGCACATGCCACCATGCCTGGCTAATTTTTTGTATCTTTAGTAGAGATGGGGTTTCACCATATTGGCCAGCCTGGTCTCGAACTCCTGACCTCGTGATCCACCCACCTCAGCCTCCCAAAGTGCTGGGATTACAGACGTGAGCCACCGTGCCTGGCCAGATATGGTAAGAATCTTCTAACTTGGGATAAAGAGTGGAACTTCATAGGAGGAAGAATTAATATTCTTTTCTATGTTTCTTGTTTTGTTTTGTTTTGTTTTGCTGACCACTCAATACATGGAGCCCTTTTCCTTTTTTTTTAATTGACTGTTTTGGAGAATGCTTAATTCATTTAAATCATGACAGTAGGCTAGGGAGAATTGAGGTGTGTGAACAGAAATTAGCCCCAAAAGTCACTTCCAAATACTAACGAATATTTTTCTATATTACTTAATATTCTGCTTCAATAGATATTTGTAACCTAAAATTCAACATCCCCTCATATTAAAAACTCTCAATACACTAGATATTGAAGGAACATACCTCAAAATAATAAGAGCTACATATGACAAACCCACAGCCAATATCATACCGAATGAGCAAAATCTGGACGCATTGCCCTTGAAAACTCACACAAGACAAGGATGCCCTCTTTCACCACTCCTATTCAACATAGTATTGGAAGTTCTGGCCAGGGCAATCACACAGGAAAAAGAAATAAAGGTATTCAAATATGAAGAGAGGAAGTCAAATTATCTTTCTTTGCAGATGACATGATCCCATATCTAGAAAATCCCATCATCTCAGGCCAAAAGCTTCTTAAGCTGATAAGCCACTTCATCAAAGTCTCAGGATACAAAATAAACGTGAAAAGTCCCTAGGATTCCTATATACCAACAACAGTCAAGCAGAGAGCCAAATCGTATGAACTTCCATTCGCAATTGCCACAAAGAAGATAATACCTAGGAATACAGATAACAAAGTAAGTGAAGGCGTTCTTCAAGGAGAACTACAAATGACTCCTGAAAGAAATCAGAGATGACACAAACAAATGGAAAAACATTCCATGCTCATAGATAGGAAGAATCAACATTGTGAAAATGGCCATGTCACCCAAAGCAATTTATAGATTCAATGCTATTCCCACTAAACTACCATTGACATTCTTCACAGAATTAGAAAAAAATTATTTTAAAATTCATATGGAACCAAAAAAGAGCTTGAATACCTAAGACAATGCTAAGCAAAAAGAACAAAGCTGGAGGCATCATGCTACCCAACTTCAAACTGTACTACAAGGCTATAAAAACCAAAACAGCATGGTACTGGTACAAGAACAGACACATAGAACAATGGAACAGAATAGAGAGCCCATAAATAAGACTGCACACCTACAACAATCTGATCGTCAACAAACCTAACCAAAACAAGCAATGGGACAAGATTCCTTATATAGTAAATGGTGCTGGGAGAACTGGCTAGTCATATGCAGAAAATTGAAACCAGACCCCTTCCTCACACCATATAAAAAAATCAACTGAAGATGGATTAAGGACTTAAATGTAAAACTCTAAACTATAAAAATAAGCCTAGAAGACAACCTAGGCATACCATTCAGGACATAGGCATGGGCAATGATTTCATGACAAAGATGCCAAAAGCAGTTGCAACAAAAGCAAACATTTTCAAATGGGATCTAATTAAACTAAAGAGCTCTGCACAGCGTAATAAACTATCATCAGAATAAATGGACAACATATGGAATGGGAGGAAATTTTTACAATCTATCCATCTGACAAAGGTCTAACATCCAGCATCTATAAGGTACTTAAACAAATTTACAAGTAAAAAACAAATAACTCATTAAAAAGTAGGCAAAGGACATGAACAGACACTTCTCAAAAGAAGACATACATGTTGCCAACAAACATATGAAAAAAAAAGCTCAACATCACTGATCATTAGAGAAATGCAAATCAAAATCACATTGAAATACCATCTCACACCAGTCAGAATGGCTATGATTAAAAAATCAAAAAACAACAGATGCTGGCAAGGTTGCAGAGAAAAAGACACACATTTACAGTGCTGGTGGGAGTGTAAATTAGTTCAACCATTGTGGAAGACAGCATGGCAATTCCTCAAAGACCTAGGGGCAGAAATGCCATTTGACCCAGCAATCCCATTACTGGGTATATACCCAAAGGAATATAAATCATTCTATTAAAAAGACACATGCACATGTATGTTCATTGCAGCACTATTCACAATAGCAAAGACATAGAATTAACCTAAAAACCCATCAATTATAGACTAGATAAAGAAAATGTGGTACATATACACCATGGATTACTACACAGACATAAAAAGGAACAAGATCATGTCCTTTGTAGGGACATGGATGGAAATGGAAGCCATTATCCTCAGCAAACTAACACAGGAACAAAAAACCAAACACCACATGTTCTCACTTATAAGTGGGAGCTGAAAGATGAGAACACACGGACACATGGGGGAAACAACACACACTGGGGTCTGTCAGAGGGTGGAGTTGAGAGGAGGGAGAGCATCAGGAAGAAACAGCTGATAAATACTGGGCATAATACCTAGGTGATGGGATGATCTGTGCAGCAAACTACCATGGTACATGTTTACCTATGTAACTAACCTGTACATCTTGCACATATACCCATAAACTTAAAATAAATATTGGAGAGAAAAAAATGAAATTTATAACCTAAAATCTACAGATTCTTAGGCCAATAGACCTCCTAAAATTATAAGCAAATTTTGTATATATTGTGCACTTTCTGGGAGAAAATGTCTGCCCCTTTCCCCAGATTCTGAAATGGGTCTGTGGCCCCAAAAATACTAAGTCCCACTCACTTCAAAATAAGCCTTGGCTGAGTGCAATGGCTCACACCTGTAATCCCAGCATTTTGCAAGTCTGAGGCAAAAGAATTTCTTGAGCCTAGGAATTTAAGACCAGCCTGGGAAACATGGCAAAATCCCATATCTACAAAACATACAAAAAGTTAGCCAGGCATGTTGGCATGTGCCTAAATTCCCAGCTACCTGGGAGGCTGAGGTGGGAGGATCACCTGAGCCCAGGAGGTTGAAGCTGCAGTGAGCCATGATCATGCCACTGTACTCTAGCCTGGGTGACAGAGTGAGACCATGTCTCAGAAAAAAAAATAATAATAATAATAAAACAAAATATGCCTGAAGTAGCCATACTTCCTTTCTGTGGGTCTCTTTCTGGCATTCATTATGGTATCAAAACATTAAATTCATTCCTTGCTAAATTTTTATTGAGTCTCTTCTGTGTCCAGTACCATTGAGACACTGAGAACCTGGTGCCTAAGTGCCTCCATCTCTGTGGATAGAACACCTTACAACATTCAAAGGGGGTGGTTTTTAATAATATGGGGAGATGCTGAAAGTTGCCTGAAAAGGATTCAATTACATTCAACAGAAAAATGAAAAAACAAACATGAGAGTTGAGGGCCCTCTGCAGTGAAACATAAGACAAGATTCTATGACGCGTGGTTTGGGAAAATCAGGCTCCTTAGCAGTGAATCACTAATCACGCCTGAAGAGAATTAGCCCAAAGTAGCCAGAATGAACAGATCTAATTTTCATAAATATTGGTATATTCTTGTGACCCCCTCTTTCTTCTCACCTTTAAACCTTAGAGGTCACCTTAACCTATGAGGTTAATTCTATAGACATTGACAAGTGAGATTACATTAGTGGATTCCAGATTACAAGACCAAACAGCAGGGTTGTAATGGAAGGCACCAGTTCATATTTGGGAAACTACAGTTCATGAAGATATAAAACTATCCTATCTCTATCTACTCCCTGCTACCAACTAAGTCAAAACCCCGGGCCAGGTGTGGTGGCTCACGCCTGTAATCCCAGCACTCTGGGAGGCCGAGGCAGGCGGATCATGAAGTCAGGAGATCGAGACCACGGTGAAACCCCGTCTCTACTAAAAATACAAAAACTTAGCCGGGCGTGGTGGCGGGCGCCTGTAATCCCAGCTACTCGAGAGGCTGAGGCAGGAGAATGGCGTGAACCCGGGAGGTGGAGCTTGCAGTGAACGGAGATTGCACCACTGCACTCCAGCCTGGGTGACAGAGCGAGACCCCGTCTCAAAAGAAAAAAAAAAAAAAAACAAGCAGAGTTCTCTTACCCTTGGTTAGTGGGTTCCTCAGATAGGTTTCAGGCTTTGGAAAGAGAATATAACTATTTATTTTCTTCCCACAGATACTCTTGACAGAAAAAAAAAAAATCAAAAGATTGCTCAGGTATCTGAGGAGAAGGTGCTTATCCATTAGTTTTGGTTTTGGTAATGATTGTTAACTTGTGGAAGAACACATGCCATACTGAGAACTCCTCTAAAAAGCTAAAGTCACTAAAAGAGAAAACAACGAAACAGCTGAAAATTAAGAATGATTTCAGTGCTACAAGGGGAAAAAAACGGTAAACAATCATTCTCTTCTGAAATAAGGAGCTCTTTATAGACAGGAGCCTTAGGATTCACGTTAGTTTTCACTGTGCAAAATGGGGAGCAATTTCTGGCACTAAGTGTGGCAGGGACAAAGGCTGGGGCTCTGATGACTCTGGACTCTCACACTGCTTGTGTGAATCCAAGATGGCTATTCGTTTTGTAAGAAGTTAGAATTCTTTGTTGTGAGTGAAAGAAATCCAACCAAAATTGTGCAATAAAAAGAGTGTCTTGGAAGGGTGCTGGTGAAGGCCCCAGAGTCAATGCAAGATTAAACAACTCCCTCTTGGAATGGCAGGGCTTAGGATAGTTCCAGAAATTTCAATAACTAGAACCAAGGACTTGAATGCTGTTAGGATGTGCTCTGTGCCTCTTGCTGTTTCTGCTTTTCTTTGTTGCACAGGTTTCGCACATTGTGGAGGGCAGGGAATGGCTGCTGGTACTTCTAGACTTACGTCTTTATTACTTACTGCTCCAGTTTTAACAATCTCAGGAAGGACTCTGATTGGCGTAGTATCTTAGTCCATTTGGACTGCTACAACAAAGTACTATAAACTGGGTGGCTTATGAACAGTAGAATTGTGTTTCTCACAGTTCTGGTGTCTGGAAAGTCCAAGATCAAGGTGCCAGCATATTCGGTGTCTGGTGAGGGCTTACCTGCTCACAGCTGGTATCTTCTGGCTGTGTCCTCACATGGTAAAAGGAACAAACAAACTCACTTGGCTCTATTTTATAAGGGCATTAATCCCATTCATGAAGACTCTGCCCTCATGGCCTAATCACCTCTCAAAAGGCCTTAACTCCTAATACCATCACCTTGGGAGTTAGGATTTCAATATAGGAATTGTGGGAAGACACAAATACTCAGACCATAGTACCTAGCTTGAGTTATGAGTCCATGTTCAGCCTCCTCCTACCCTGGAGACAAGAGCATACAGTTCCCATTGGACCATATGCTAGAATGGGAATGGGGATAGAAGAATTAGCAACCCCTTTCAAAGATAAGGAGCATCAGAGGCTGACGACTGGGGAATCACTGAGAGCCAGGCAATCACACCAATTAATGTCTACCATATCAATTTCCCTAAAAACCTCCACAAGCTTTTTTCTACTGGAGAACCTTTCCCTGATCAGGCTGAGGTCATTCTAATACTCAGGAGGGAAGGACAGAAAACTGTTTCCGGGTTCTAAATAAGCAGAGCTGAATCTATGACTTTCCTGAGATGGGTGCTCACAGGAAAATCCCGTCTAAGTCATAGTGAAGGAGGAAGGGCAGAAAGTTGAGTCCTGTCACTGGAGGCCTGACTACCACATTATCCTCCCTCCAATTCCCTCTTACAGAGAACTAGCCAGAGTGACAAAAATATTTTCTCAGGAGATGGTGATATTTAAAAACTGCTTGCTATTTATAACATCTGCTTTTTAAAGAGGGAAGTTGGGGTGAGAGTGGGGTCTGATAGCTTGGGGGCCTTTTGTTTACTTGTTATTTTGATGATTGAGAGTATAGAAGTTTATCACTTGGGAATTTGCCCTGCAACTTTTAAGTAAAAAAAAAAAAAGGTAAGTTTCTTTTTTTTAAGTATATGTACATGGAAAGATAGATCTTACATTACATTGTCCATTTTATTGCAATATGTGTAATTTACCCTCTGAGGTAGATGTTCAGGGATCTTAGCGTGATTTACTTAAGTACGATAGTTAAAAGGTATCATTTGCTAATTTCATTTGTTTCCATGATAAAAGGGGCTTTAGGCCAACAAAGGGGATTTTGACCAAAATATCTCAGAAAACCAGGAAAAATCCCAAGGTTTCACTGACTTGTCCAAATCATGTGTCAACAAGAACAGTTTGTTAGTGTGCTGTGTAACACTTGCGCTTAAGGTGGTAGAAACTAATATTGGATTGCTTTGCAATAATGGGTTATGAATTAGTCATGTGGGTGTTAGATAATGTACTCGGTGATGATTACCAACAATTTTGAATCAGCCAATAGATGTCAATAGTCAAAGGGCTATCAAGAATACTATGAGGAACTACAAAGACACATTGGAAAGGGCAGAAATACAGGGAGGAATAAAAAATTAGGGTAATTAATACACTCTACCACATGGACAGTTATCACAAATATTTTGGAATTTTCTTAGTGATAGTGTTCTGTTAACTGTTGCTGTAGATTTCCACCTGGAAAGTTCAGGCTCAGGGTTTTTCATGCGGTTGCCATCAGATGAGGGTGGGGTTTGGAACAGAGGAGACATTGACATAGATGGGGACTGGCTGTGTATCTTGCTCTCATGGTGTTACCATGTGGTATCTCCCCATGGGTTAGTCTGGACTTCTTCGCAGCATGGCAGCCTCAAGGCACAAAACCTGCTTACTTTGAGAGCAAGGCTTTAAGGTTTTAAGAGCAGGGATTCTAGTTCATAAGACAGACCTCAGAAGTTATATTGCATCACTCTATCACTGCATTCTCTTAATTACAAGCAAGTCACAGCCTGTTTAGGTTAAAAAGGAGAAGAATTTAAGCTTCACCTCTTTTTTCTTTTTTACTCTGTCACTCAGGCTGGAGTTCAAGGGTACAATCTCAGCTCACTGCAACCTTCGCTTCCTGGGTTCAAGTGATTCTCCTGCCTTGGCCTCCTGAGTAGCTGGGACCACAGGCATGTGCCACCATGACTGGCTAAATTTTGTATTTTTAGTGGAGATGGGG
This sequence comes from Papio anubis, assembly GCF_008728515.1. Lineage (NCBI taxonomy): Eukaryota > Metazoa > Chordata > Mammalia > Primates > Cercopithecidae > Papio > Papio anubis. The sequence continues at coordinate 83,543,069 of NC_044978.1, forward strand.
TTTCAACATGTTGGCCAAGCTTGTCTCAAACTTCTGACCTCAGGTGATCTGCCCGCCTCAGCCTCCTAAAGTGCTGGGATTACTGGTGTGAGCCACCACACCTGGCCTACCTCTTGAGAGAGGAGTGGCAAACTTCTAGAGCATGTGGAATAAGAAATATTGGTGGCTGCTTTTACCTTTTGGAATATATAATCTGCTATAGGCAGTATGGTAGAGCAAAAAATTGGACCTGCGTTCTAGTCTTGGTTTACCAGTTGCTAGCTATGTAACTTTGGACATATCTGATCTGCCAGTGTTGGCCCCCAGCAGGCATTACATAAGTATTCATCAAATGAATGAATAAATGAGTAACTTCAGGCCTCAGTTTATTCCCCTATATGAGACTAATAGTACCTAAGAAAGGTCTTGAAGAATAAATGAGATGAGAGATTTGAAGATATTTTGAACATTTGAAAGGGCAAACATCTATGGGTACTTGTATTTTTTTCCAGAGCCTAAGGCATTCTTTTTGGAATATGCTCAATGATGACAAATTTTTGTCTTCTAAACAATTTGGTTTCTGAAAAAAGCTGAAAGTCATTTAGAGATATGAGCAGGGAAAAGATATATGATTACATTGGGTATTAACATTTTTGGGCCTAAAATGAAATAGCATTATGAGATGATAAGACTGACATTTTTAAAGTGGCTGATAACTTAGTCTGGAAGACATTTCCGAGAAAAGACTACCTAAAATGTTTTAAGCAAAGGCAAAGTAATTGATATAAATGTACGATTGCTGCAAATGAAGAGATAAATGCTCATTTAATTATCTGTTTAAAAATGGGATTGAAAGTTTCATCATAAGCTCTCTTATCTAGCGTCTGAGGAAAGAGTTAAGCTTCATTTCTAGGATGGAGAAATTTAAATATTACTAGTGATCAGTTAATAGTAGTAATTTTAAAAGCGAGGAATTAGATAAAATAATTATAATTACAGCTAAGGACTAGCTATAGTTTTCCAGAAGTTACAAGAAAAGCATCTTAGTTTAGTCACTTCTATATCCTTTTTCTTTAGATTAAGTTTTTTTCATATTATTTTTTACTTACACATATACAAATACATATTTTTTAAATCTTGGAGATAGTGAATGGGAAGTTATTTTAAAGTTATTTGAACTTTTACTTAAAAAAAAACGTATTTCGGCCGGGCGCGGTGGCTCAAGCCTGTAATCCCAGCACTTTGGGAGGCCGAGACGGGAGGATCACGAGGTCAGGAGATCGAGACCATCCTGGCTAACACGGTGAAACCCCGTCTCTACTAAAAAATACAAAAAACTAGCCGGGTGCGGTGGCGGGCGCCTGTAGTCCCAGCTACTCGGGAGGCTGAGGCAGGAGAATGGCGTGAACCCGGGAGGCGGAGCTTGCAGTGAGCCGAGATCCGGCCATTGCACTCCAGCCTGGGCGGCAGAGCGAGACTCCGTCTCAAAAAAAAAAAAACAAAAAAAAAAAAAACGTATTTCTTAGTCACTAAAACAAAAAATAAGAAACAGCAAAGTGCCTCTAACAAAGAACATGCTGATAACTGAAAAATTAGTACCAAGAGATTAGTCGGTTAAAGGCATATGCTAGTATAGTCATGCACCATATAAGGACTTTTGTGTCAGTGACAGAACGCATATACAATGGTGATCTCATAAGATAATATGGTATTTTTATTGTAACTTTTTGTATATTTAGATGTGTTTAGATACACAAATACTTACCATTGTGTTACATTAGCCTACAGTATTCAGTACAGTAGTAATAACATGCTATAAAGCTTTGTAGCCTAGGAACAATAGGCTACACCATATAGCCTAGGTGTGTAGTATGCTATACCATCTATGTTTGTGTGAGTACATTCACACAATGACAAAACTATCTACTGATACATTTCTCAGAACATATCCCCATTGTTAAGTAGTGCATGACTGTAGCTTGTTTTCTCTAGGGAAGTCTCATCTATCTGTTTATAGATGACACTGTGATATCAAAGCCAGCCAAAAAGAGTCGAGCAGACTGGTTAGGTAATTTTGATATTATTTACACTTGGAGTAAAGTTTAGATTAAAAACTAAAGAGAAAATGTAAAAATAAAATAATGTACAATAAATAATATTCTACATACATTGTATATGGCGTAACAGGGTAGATATATTTTATAAGTATACATACTAGAATTAGGTCAGAGCTTTTATAAGTGTATATACTAGGATTATGCATTGGATTAACATTCTAGCTGATTTCATACTGTCCTAAAAGGATCACTGAAGACCATTGGATACCCACCCCTTTCTTCTAAAACTGAAAGGTAGTGACAGCTACTAGAGATACTTGAGTGACTTCACTTTGTGAGCAAGGCCTCCGTTTAATTTCAGTTACCCACTCTCCTGTGCCCCCTTCAGATGGAGCCAAACTGTCCTAGGCAGTGCAAGACCACAGCTATTGCTAACTGAGCTGCTGGCTTCTCTGGCAGATAAGGAGAATCTATTCATGGCATTCACCTCGCAGCTGGTTAGGGCTGGCTAAAGCAACAGCCAGAAACCTCCCAGATAAAGGAAGCTAACTTCTATAGCATGAACAAAACATACCGAGAAGTGCAGATCCCACGCTCTGGGAGACCTCTCCTTGGGCAGTTTCTAACCTAAGACCAGGAATGGGGCTAAGGGAAGTCATTTTTTTCATAAAATTTAAACTCCAATATGGTTACTGCCATGAAAGGCCTTTAATTCAAGGTATGTTAATTAAGGCACACTTCTTTGTGTTAGAAGTTTTGCTATTTATCTCGTGCAACAGGAAAATCTCTTATCATAGAGAACACAATATTATGTGTCCCCAGGAAAAAATTGTATTTTATAATTAAGTAGCTTAGAAACTAAGTCAATAGAGACACAACAGACTGGTTGCAGAAGTGTCTTTCTCAACTACAAAGTCTGCTGCATCTCACCAGACATCATTGAGCAGATGAGTTATATAATTTTGATATTTTACAACAAAAGTGAAATTCTTCAAGAAGAGGGAAATAACCTGTTTAAATGAGAGACAAATATTGGTTTTTCTAATAAAAAGTTTTGGCCGGGCGCGGTGGCTCAAGCCTGTAATCCCAGCACTTTGGGAGGCCGAGACGGGCGGATCACGAGGTCAGGAGATCGAGACCATCCTGGCTAACACGGTGAAACCCCGTCTCTACTAAAAAATACAAAAAACTAGCCGGGCGAGGTGGCGGGCGCCTGTAGTCCCAGCTACTCGGGAGGCTGAGGCAGGAGAATGGCGTAAACCCGGGAGGCAGAGCTTGCAGTGAGCCGAGATCCGGCCACTGCACTCCAGCCTGGGCAACAGAGCGAGACTCTGTCTCAAAAAAAAAAAAAAAAAAAGTTTTAAAAATATAAAACTTTATTTATTTATTTTTTTAAAGTACACAAACATTTCAGGTTTTTCGTACTTGGTGCTCAAAGATATAAACCACTACTGTTTTGAGGCCTCCAAATTACAGTTCCACCCATCTTTCTAACTTTATTTCCATTTTTCCCTTTAACTCATTCTTTCTCAGCTTCACAGTTCTTCTTAATTCCTTTCCTCATCTCCATGCCCAGTCCTCTTTGTCCTTCTTTGTATTAGAGTCTTCTAACTTCCTCTGTGCTGAATTTATTCTTTCTGTTCCACCCTGGGAATCTCAGCTTCTGTATCTTTCCCATTGACTCTATGACTGCAGAAAAGCAGTCTGTTTCTATCACATCTTCTGCCACCCCCAATATCCTTCTTGTGTCCTGTTTGGATTATTCTAATGGCCTCCTAAACAGACCCCTGGATTCCACACTTGCACCCTTTCAATTCATTGGCCACACTCCAACCAGGTAGGGATCCCTGGCTGAATTATGGCTCTACCTGCTTAAAACCCCTTACTGGATTACCATAACATATAGGATATCTTCCAACATGCTTAAATAAGCCCCATAAATCTCCATATTATTTGTCTACTACTTTCCTTCATTACTCACTAGGATCCATCCAACTGGACTGCTTTTCTTTTCATTTTCTTTCCTTCTTTCTTTTTTTTTTGTTTTTTTTTTTTTGTTTTGTCCTCTCCCTCCTCTCTCTTGCTTTCATTCTAAATGTTTCTGAGGGGAGGGGTGGTCAAGGTGGTGGTGATTCTTAAAGAATGTGTTAAGCTGATAAAAAAAAAAAAAGAGATTGTTCACATGGGGCTATCGGAAAATAGTTATAATGGAAGACATCACTTTTGCTGGAAGACCTACAGACCATCTAAAGGTTTTTTTTTTTTTTTTCCAGTTGCAAGATTTAATAGAGTGAAAACAGAGCTCCCATACAAAGGGAGGGGACCCAAAGGGGGTAGCACTTGCCGGCTCGAATGCCTGGGTTTATATCCCTGATCATTGTTCCTCCCCCTGTACTCTCAGGCAATAATGATTGGCTATTTCTTTATCTCCTGTTTTTGCCTAATTAGCATTTCAGTGAGCCCTCTTTACTACTTGATGGGTCTGGTGTGAGCTAAGTTGCAAGCCCCGTGTTTAAAGGTGGATGCACTCACCTTCCCAGCTAGGCTTAGGGATTCTTAGTCGGCCTAGAAATTCAGCTAGTCCTGTGTCTCAGTCTCCCTTCTCAACAGGAAAACCCAAGTGCTGTTGGGGAGGTTGGCCGACAACTGCTCTAACTGCTTCTGGCTGAACTGGGACATAGTAGGGGTCATGCAGGTGAGATTTCCTCCAGAGCGTTGCCTTTAATGTCATCAACATCGGAGCATGGGCTGGCAGGACGGTCTAGGGGTCCATCGTAGATTTTAGTCATGGACTGCATCTGGGGCTCCATTTGAAGAACCATTTGTAGTTTTACAGTTTCGATTCTGGAAGAGACAAACTTAACACGAAGGTTAAAGATACAGGGATTGAAATGTACGGCCTGAAGTGCAGGGGATTATTTATTTGGCATACTTCACAGGCCCTGACTATCTTCTCGATAGTTTTGAAAAGGCCTGGTCCAGTAAATAATAATTTGGCCCTCTGATGCGTGCTATCACTGCCTAAGTGACAGGTTTGGTGAAGTGTTTTAAGTAATTTCCATTGGTTAGCTGCAGGCAAAAGTATTTTTCCTTCTTCAGTGGCTAGCCATCCTGAAGGGAGGAAGCTATGTACTCGTGAGGTTCCCCGTTCGATTTCTCCTGCTGAGTACTGGGGCTTGGTTTCCTGGAGGGGATTACCCCATATTAGGGGTCCTTCTATAAACATTTCTAATGGAGGGTCCTGCCTTGCAGCTCTTTTGGCTTCAATATCCGCTAGGCGGTTCCCTTCTATTTCCCTTTCCTTTCCCGTCTGATGATCCCGGCAGTGTAAGACTGCCACCTCTTTAGGTTTCTGTACAGCCAATAATAATCTCCTAATGGTTTCCTGATGTTTGATAGTGTTCCCTCGGAAGTTAGGAATTCCCTTTCTCTCCATATTGCTGCGTGGGCATAGAGGACTGGGTAAGCATACTTACAGTCTGTATATATATTTACCCTTTTTTCTTCTCCCAATTTCAGTGCCCGAGTGAGGGCTATTAGTTCTGCCAGCTAAGCGCTAGTTCCTGGAGTGAGGAGATTACTTTCAAGTATTCCATTATCACTGACCACTGCATACCCCACCTTTCGAAGTCCTTTTTCTACAAAGGAACTTCCATCAGTATACAAGTTGAGGTGGGGATCAGTCAAGGGAACCTCTAGAAGGTCCCTTCACGCGGTGTAGGTTTGAGCAATCACCTGTTGACAATTACGTTCTATCTTTTCTTCATTGTCTGGAAGAAATGTGACTGGGTTAAGAGTTGCACAAGTGTGCAGTCACAGCACTGGACCTTCAATTAATAGAGCCTGATATTTAAGCAAACGGTTGTCTGGCAGCCACAAGTCTCCTTTAGCAGTGAGTATGCCATTTACATCATGAGATGTCCACAAAGTAAGATCTCTTCCCTGTATTATTTTAACTGCCCCCATATGACTGGTGCCTGCACATTTGCATATTGAACATACAGTTTTATTTCAAACATACAGTTTTATTACAAACTTTTTATGCCTTCTTTAATAGGCATTATGTTGATTTTTTGAAGATTTTGAGTGCAATAGGTTTTATTATCTATCAGTTTCATTTTGGAAGAATAAAAAAAGTTACAAAATATTTTCTATTAAAATGGAAGTTTTATTTATCCATTCATTTGTTGATAGACACTTAGGTTGTTTTCTTCTTTTGGGTATTAGGAATAATGCTGCTATAACCATTGATATATACAAGTTTCTGTGTGGATATATGTTATATGTTTTCATTTCTCCGTGGTCTATACCTGGAAGAGGAATTGCTGGGTCATATGACAATTCTATGTTTAGCTTTTTCAGGAACCACCAAACCATTGTCCAGAGCAGCTGCAGCATTTATATCCCCACCAGCAATGCACGAGAGTTTCTGTTTCTCCATGCCTATTTTTTATTTGTTTTTAATTATTGTAGCCATCCTAGTGACCGTGCAGTGGTACCTCATTAGTTGTTGTTGCTGTTTTGTTTTGGTATCTTCTTTTGATTTGTATTTCCTTAATGACCAATGAAGTTAATATCTGTTTATGTGTTTGTTGACCATTTGTATATATTTTTGGAGAAATGTCTACTTAAATCCATTGTTCATTTAAAAATTTATATTGTCTTTTTTTTTTCTTTTTTTTTTTACTTTAAGTTCTGGGATACACGTGCAGATTTGTTACATAGGTATGCACGTGCCATGGTGGTTTGGTGCACGCATCAACCCATCATCTATATTATGTATTTCTGCTAATGCTATCTCTCCCCTAGTCCCCCCATCCCTGACAGGCCCCAGTGTGTGATGTTCCCCTCCCTGTGTCCATGTGTTCTCATTGTTCAACTCCCACTTATGAGTGAGAACATGTGGTGTTTAGTTTTCTGTTCCTGTGTTAGTTTGCTGAGCATGATGGTTTCCAGCTTCATCCATGTCCCTTCAAAGGACATGAACTCATCCTTTTTTATGGCTGCATGGTATTCCATGGTGTATATGTGCCACATTTTCTTTATCCCGTCTATCATTGATGGGCATTTGGGTTGGTTCCAAGTCTTTGCTATTGTGAACAGTGCTGCAATAAACATACGTGTGCATGTGTCTTTATAGTAGAATGATTTATAATCCTTTTTGTGTACACCCAGTAATGGGATTGCTGGGTCAAATGGTATTTCTGGTTCTACATCCTTGAGAAACCACCACACTGTCTTCCACAATGGTTGAACTAATTTACAATCCCACCAATAGTGCAAAAGCATTCCTATTTCTCCATATCCTCTCCAGCATCTGTTGTTTCCTCACTTTTTAATGATTGCCATTGTAACTGGCATGAGATGGCATCTCACTGTGGTTTTGACGTGCATTTCTCTAATGACCAGTGATGATGAGCTTTTTAAAATTTTTTTGACTGCATAAATGTCTTCTTTTGAGAAGTGTCTGTTCTCATATGTTTGTTGGCCGCATAAGTGTCTTCTTTTGAGAAGTGTCTGTTCATATCCTTCACCTGCTTTTTGATGGGGTTGTTTTTTTCCTGTAAATTCAAGTTCTTTGTAGATTCTGGATATTAACCATTTGTCAGATGACTAGGTTGCAAAAATTTTCTCCTGTTCTATAGGTTGCCTTTTTATTGTTGAGTACGATAAACAAATTGTAATGTACAATGATACACAATGAAATCCTATTCAGCCATAAAAAGGAATGAAGATTTGATATATTCTAGAATGTGGATGGACACCAAAAGTATTATGCTAAGTGAAAGACACCAGACACAAAAAGCCACATATCATATGATTCCTCTCCTGTGACATATCCAAAATAAGGAAATCCATAGAGATAGAAAGCTGATTAACGGATGTCAGCCGGTGGCAGGGGGGAACAGGAAGTTATTACTTAGAGGATATGAGGTATTCTTCTGTGATGATGAAAATGTTTTGAAACTAGAAGGAAGTGACAGTTGTACAATATTGTGACTATGCTAAATGCCACTAAATAGTACACTCTAAAATACTTGATTGTATGTGATGTGAATTTCACCTCAATTTTTTAAAGAGGAGAAAGTTAGGTCTAATAAGGTTGAAAATAACTGCTTTATGGTTCTTGATGGCTTTTGTTTCATGCATCCCACGGCCAGCCTTATTAGGCCTATGAAACCCTTCTCAAAATACCATTTGTAAATCCATTAAATATATAAAGAAGAAACTCATGATATTGAATTATATTTACAAAAATATTTTAGAAAATAATTTTGTGATCTAATAACATGCTTCTTCACTGAGGACCTAAATAACTAGATCTAGCAGCAGATATAACTACCATAATTTTGAAGTAGTGATGGGTGTAAATGATAGAGTCATCTGCAACATCCGGAAAGTGATATAACAATTATATGCCATTTCTGTTGGAGGCACGAATCACAGGCACTATAATATTAACACTGCTACAGGGTTTGTTGCCTACATTCATAAATGCTACGTTTTAGTTAGAAGTTAATGAAAATAAAAATGTAATCCTTTAAATAAAATCCAGGTTCACTGACCCCCCTAAACTCTGCCTCAGAATTGCAAACACCTAGCAAACAGAAGCGGCATACAGTCTTTCTCCTTTGCCCTTTGGAATACCTTGGCAGAAGTGGTTAAGCAGAGCTAAATAGGAGAATAATGCAGGATGATGCAAACGAAACAAAACAAAAAGCAACTATGTTGGTGCATTGGATTCCCCTTTAAGACTGTCATGATTAAAGAGAAGATAAAAGATCTATCCTTTACTTCTTTCTGGTTTTAGTATATGTGATGCCCAAGTGAGCACTATCCTTTATTTCTTATCTAAATACGTTTTTCCTCCTTATTTTAAAATAAATTTTGATCCAAATTTCAATGAAACAAATGGTCCAAGAAACAGACTGACTTAGAGAATAGAAACTTAATTGGTTGAAAAATGAGAAATTAATTTTATTCCCCCTTGTCTAAAAAAAAAAGGAGTGGTTGGCATGTAGAATTTTCTTTTCTGATTGATTTTTTCTATGTGAAATTAAGCTCATGTCCTGAGGCCCATATATTCCTTGGAAATAGGAAAGAATACAATTAAGTTGATTTTAACTAAGTCCAAATGGCATGAAGAATATATTTGGTCTTAAGCTTTTAGTCTTTCTAGATATTGATTAAATTAGACATAAAATTTATCTGTCATAGAAGAATCACATGTGATTTAACTATACATTGTTAAATGGCATGAAAAAAACCAGAATGTTTTACTTGATTAAGTAGTATTACTACTTCTAGGCTAAAATAATTATGAGAAATTTCAGCTCCAAATGATACCTTATAAGTCCCTTGTAATATTATAAATATAATAATCATGGTAATACCCTACTCCAATTCCAGGGTTGAGCTACTAAATTGGTAAAAATAGGTCCTGAACAAAATCTACTGATACAACCCATTTTCTCTGCCCATTTTCTAGATTTCCCCTTTAAGCCTTCAGCAGTGGGAATTAATTTTGTTTTTAAATGGTTTAGCCATAGAACTTCTATTTTTTTCTCTTTCATACATATTCTAATTACATGGAATAATAGATCTCAAATTGGATTCAAAAGAACCTTGGGTTCCAAAAGCAATTCCTTAAAATAAATCTTATGTAATTCTTTGCAAGAAATTATGAAAAGGTTTTATTTATATTAGAACTCATGCCCACACCAAAAAAGAACTTCAGGCCCCCCCAAAATAATGTAGAATGGTTCATAATTTTGGTTGATGATGCATGTGATGAGAAGGGTTAGGAGCTCAACAGCTGAGAAGTTTTTGTTTTCCTTTTCCTTTTCCTTTCTTTTTTTGAGACAGGGTCTCACTCTGTCACCCAGGCTGGCATGCAATGGTACCATCTCAGCTCACTGCAATCTCTGCCTGCTGGGGTCAAGTGATTCTCTCACCTCAGCCTCCTAGGTAGCTGGGACTACAGGCACACACCACCAAGACAGGTAATCCCAAAGTGCTAGGATTACAGGCGTGAGCCACTGTGCCTGGCTGAGAAGTCTTTTTTGTTTGAAAATTATGTTTTTAGGGCTGGGCGCGGTGGCTCACGCCTGTAATCTCAGCACTTTGAGAGGCCGAGGTGGGCGGATCACGAAGTCAGGAGATCGAGACCATCCTGGTTAACACGGTGAAACTCTGTTTCTACTAAAAATACAAAAAAAAAAAAAAAAAAAAAAAAAAAAAAAAAAAAAAAAGCTGGGCGTTATGGCGGGCGCCTGTAGTCCCAGCTACTCCAGAGGCTGAGGCAGGAAAATGGCATGAAGCCGGGAGGCGGAGCTTGCAGTGAGCCGAGATCGTGCCACTGCGCTCCATCCAGCCTGGGCGACAGAGTGGGCGACAGAGCGAGACTCCATCTCAAAAACAAAAACAAAAACAAAAACAAAACAGCGAGACTCCGTCTCAAAAAAAAAAAAAAATTATGTTTTTAGAAAGAAGATTCTTGTTTTCCCTCCCTCTTTTACTCAACCCTTCATTCATTTGACTAATCTTCACTAAGTATATACCGTGTCAGGGGGAATGGTAGTGACTGATATAGAATGATTAAAAAAAAAATGGGAAACTTATCGCCCTTCTGGTGATTAGAATCTAGTAAAGGATTCAGACATTAAATAATCACATAACTCTATTGATATGATTAAAAACTGAAATAGTACTGTTACAAAAAATATAAGAAGGTATGATGGAGAATAATAGACATATAAAGACATATAAAGCAATCTTATGTTTACATCTCGATATACAACCACTAGGAACTGACAGATATAAATGCAGATTGATAGTGTGTAGTATCAGTGACTCGAATAGCATGCACATATGAAAACAATGCAAAAACAACTTGGTATTTATTTGCAAAATGACAGTTTTTAGGCTTAGATACATAATTTTAAAAAACAGGCTTCTTTCACCTACACAAATTTCTGATGTGACATCTGAGAGCAATGTGCATACACAACTCTTTCTTGTGTAGAGCTGTCTTTTGAGTGTTACAGGGTGTGCTGCATCCCTGGTCCCTACATACTAAATAGAAATAACGCTCCTCAATCATTGTGGCATCAGAAACACCCTGACAATTTCCAAAAATGCCTTTTTGGGGGCAGTACTGCCCCCTTGAGAACCTCTGACCCAATGACACTCCTTGAATCTTAAATTTCTCTGAAGATTTATGCTTATTTCTTAAAATTAAATGCAAATTCTGTATTTGCCCATACAGTATATGGGTGATTGTTTAAATGTGCATGTAACCCTCATGTATCTGAACCACATGGAGGCCAGTCTCAGTATATTACATCTTCCTGAAAACACCAGACTAACTCCAAAAGCACTACTGAGTAATATTGAAGGCTCTGTAGACTTCAAAGGGAGTTAGAAAAGAGCTACATTTTGCCATATACAGTAAAACTTCCCTAGAATCCATTGTAAGCTTTTCTGTTCCTTTCTCAAAGTCTCACTTCCCAAATACCTATCATTCAGCTTCACCAGACAAGCTGGCTTCAAATCAAAATAAAATGCTGTGACAAGGTTTTTTGTTCCCTCCCTCCAGATGGACACAAACTCTTCAAAGAATTATCTTGATATTTGTCCTCTTGTTACTTTTTGGTGAGCGAAATGGTAGAATAAGATATTTAGCCATCTGAGTCTTAGTTTTTAAGGCTTCTGGGTTTAGGAACAGACCGACAAGAACATATCAGCTCTCCAATTTGCTTTCTCCAGCCTTGTTCCTGGCCTCATCCTAGGTCCTGGCTTGTTCTGACTTTTGAAAGAATTATAGAGTTGGCAGCTCACAGCATCCTCCTCTAAGCTGCTAATTAAGAATTGCTTTAAAACAAATGTATTTGTTCTCAGGGACTCTTCTAATAGTGGAAAGTCAGGAAAACAACTTGAAACAATGTCACTTCCAAAAATACAACAAAATTCACTGTTTGCTATTAGGCATTTTTAAGTCTGAACCACCAAAATTGAGTTTCAGAGACCTATCCTTTGCTCTCTTTCAGGTGGTTAGAGGCATCAGGCCCATTATAAATCTCTTTTTCACTATACCAAATATGTATTTTCTTCATTTAAGGTACCTAGAACTATGTTCCAATATTTGACTTGAGCAGTCTTTTAAAGAGCTTTCACCAAAGACATCCTGCTAAATTATCACACAGGTATGGATCTGTCAGAAATATATGAGATCTAAGAAACATAAGAAAATGATTACTAGTGAACCACTGCCTCATTCAGAAACTCAGCCTATTTATATTAAGCGGCCTTGAAATTGGGAGCTAAAATTAGCTGCAATTTAATAGTTGCCTATGTTGAAAAGAGAATTTTGACATTTCAAATTAGGTGTTCAGAAACTTTTCATAAAAGGGCCTTTGAGATTTTAAGCTTTGTTCATTAAGTTAGTAGAGGTGGGAATGGTGAAAGAGACAGGTAAAAGTCTACAAAATGAAAATTAGAAAGGGCATTTGCTTAAAAATAAAATTATACAAAGTTTTCTCAATAATAATAAAGAACTGTACGTTAGAATCTCTGAAAGTGTAAAACCATCCATAGAAGGCCCTCAGGGGAGCCTAGTTCCATTTAACATAAAATGATTAATGATTTTTCAGATGACTGCAGAAGAGGCAGTGTGTACTGATGCTCGAGCAATGGCAATTCAGGTTAAGAACAGATGCCTGTTATAAATGGGACGCGTAAAGGTCCTAATGCCACTCTGACAGCCAGATAGGAAGTTAAAATAGAACAATGATTTTCATTAGATGAAAAGAAAATATGTTTATGGAAAATACAGTTAATGCGAGAGAAAAGAAATAGAAAACTTTTCTATATCAAATTATCAATACTACATATTGGTTCATAGTTTCTGAATGCAAGCCATTTCCTATAATAGTTTGTTTTTATTATTGTTGTTTTTAAATAGGCTTTACTTTTTAGAGCAGTTTTAGGTTCACAAAAAAATTTCACAGAAGGTACAGAGATTTCCTTTATTCTCCCTACCCTACACATCTCCTCACCATCCCCTACTATCAACATCCTGCACCAGAGCACTACGTTTATTACAATCAAACCTACATTGACAACCCATTATTACTCAAATTCCTTAGTTTACATTAGGTTTCATTCTTGGTATTCTGCATTCTGTGGATTTGGACAAATGTATAATAACATATATTCACACATAAAGTATCATACAGAGCAGTTTCACTGTGCTAAAAATTCCCTGGGTTCCATCTATCCATCCCTCACTCTTCTCTAACCCCCGGAAACCACCGATGCTTCTACAGTCTCCACACTTAAACCTTTTCTGGAATATCATACAGCTGGAATCATACAGTATGTAGCCTTTTAGATTGGTTTTCTTCACTTAGTAATGTAAATTTAAGGTTTATTAATGTCTTTTCATGGTTTAATAGCTCACTTCTTTTTAGTGCTGAATAATATTTCATTGTCTGAATGTACCATAGTTTATCCATTCACCTACTGAAGGACATCCTGTTTGCCCCCAATTTTGGCAGTTACTAATTAAAACTGTGTGTGTGTGTGTGTGTGTGTGTGTATGTGATGGGGATTTGTGTACAGATTATTTAATCACCCAGGAAATAGTGCCTGATAGGTAGTTTATTGGCCTCACCCTCCCACCCACTCTCCACTCTTAAAGAGGCACTAGTGTCTGTTATTCCCTTCTCTGTGTCCCATGTGTGCTCAATGTTTAGCTCTCACTTATGAGAACATGCAGTATTTTTTTTTTATTCCTGCATTAATTCATTTAGGATAATGGCTTCCATCTGTGTTGCTGCAAAGTACATGATTTCCTTCTTTTTTATGGCTGCATAGTATTCCATAGTGTAGCTGTGCTATACTTTCTTTGTACAGTCCACTGTTGATGAATTTTTGCCCATTTTTTAAATTGGGTAGTTTTCTTTTTCTTGAGTTTTAACAGTTCTTTGTATATTTTGATAACAGTCCCTTATCAGACACATATTTTGCAAACATTTTCTTTCAGTCTATGACATGTTTTCTCATCTTGAAGCATCATTGTTTTACTAAGAAAAATAAATTAACTACAGCAATAAACACACACACACACACACACACACACACACACACACACACACCCCTATATACATTTTAAGGCCTAAAGTTAGTCAAGCTCTTGTAGTTTTGTTGCATTGTGAAAATAATTGTATCAGTAGATAATTGCCAGTATTTAAATGAGAAATGGCATAGAACTGTGACATGATTTATTAGAAAAAAAATGTGGTTGATGAATATGAGATGAACATGAACTTTAGGTAACATTCTGTAACATTCTGAAATATTTTTGAAATCTTGTAATTTGACAAATATTTTAAATGTTTGGTAACATGAAAATTATTTTTAAAGTCTCCCTTGTGGTTAAAGTCTTCCAAAGGCTAGTGAAATATCAATCTGTGTGTCTCTGAACTGATTAATTAGAAAATATTCAAAATTGTTTTAAAATTCTCATTACTTTTATTGCCTACTGCTCTATTTCTTTCCCCCCACAAGCTAGCTATTGCGAGCAAAGATGAGCAATTAGCAAATTTCTTATTTTGCTTATTTATCATGTAGGTAATAATAATAATTCATTTTAGGGACATTTACTGCTTTTATAAAAGTAAACACATAAATGAGTACTCCACAATTTCACAATTATTTTATTTTCTATTAGGATAATCTAGTATTGCAAAAAACAATAACCATAACCATGGTAGATTTTGTGTTATGCTTACCAATGCTAAAAGCAGAAACAGAATTGGAATTCACTAATTATGTAATTTTTCTCTAGTTCCAACTATTACCTTTACTGCAGTTTCACAGTTGTGGTAGTCACTGTGATGTGCCGTGGCTTAATGAATTTTTGCTGAACTGTTGGGAGTACAGGCAGCAAATAGCATTTATCTGTCAGCTTCTTCAGGGATGGCCATAGCTGCCTTGTCCAAATCATGTCCTTTCCGAGGTCAGCTTATATCCATCCAATCATTGAGGTTATAAAGGCCCATCAATTTGTGCTCTCCATTGGACAACTGTAACTAGCCTTTTAAACTCCAGAGTATTCTATGAGGTTGGCCGAGGCTATTGGGCTTGCACCACAGCTCGACTTCTCTCTCAGCTCTATCTTGCTTTCTTACCTTCATCTTCACATACTGATTACAGGTGTGCAACCTAATAAACACTGCACATGAATATGAAATTCAATCTCAGAGTCTACTAGTCAGAGAATTCCAGTGGTGAAAATAGTTTCATCTCCAGCAGGAACTCTGCATTGTTTCAAACTCAACATGTCCCAAGCTACATTTACCATCTTAGTGTCAAAATTTCTCTCTCATTTTTATTAACATATATCTGAAAATAACACCACATCTCTCTTGGTTATTTATTATGTATAATTTTTTTTTTTTTTTGAGACGGAGTCTCGCTCTGTCACCCAGACTGGAGTGCAGTGGCTGGATCTCGGCTCACTGCAAGTTCCGCCTC